>NW_022436975.1:18794790-18974955 GCF_009761245.1 Sapajus apella
ACACACACACACACACACACACACACACACACACACACACACACACACATATATTTGAGACAGAATCTCACTCTGTCCCCAGGCTGGAGTGCAGCGGCGTTATCTAGGCTCCCTACAACCTCCGTCTCCCAGGTTCAAGCGATTCCCCTGCCTCATCCTCCTGAGTAGCTGAGACTACAGGTGTGTGCCATCATGTCCGTCTAATTTTTTGTATTTTTAGTAGAGATGTGGTTTCACCATGTTGGCCAGGATGGTCTCCATCTCCTGACTTCGTGATATATACTCTTTTCCACTTACCATTTTGTTTGTGAGATTATCCATATTACTGACTGGAGCTGTGGTTAAAACATTAGCATTGGTATATAGTATCCCATTACATGAATGTAATACACTTCATCCATTCTACTGTAGTTTCTATTGTGGACTATTGTGGATAGTTCTGCTATTAACATTCTTCTAACAGTCTTCTAAATGTGTTTGGTAAATGTATGCACACTTTTTTCTTGGGTGGTTTTTGAATTGTTTCATGATTGCTTTGAACTTGTTAGTTTTATATCTATAAATAGCCTATAAGCCACACTAGAGTGTAATGGCTAGGCTATATATAATGTATATATAATATATGTACATATATTCTCATGATAATGCCTAGCAAGTAGAGTTCATAGATTAGAGTAGTTATTCAAGAAATATATACTGATTGGTCATTTAGAAGTTTTAGAGGACATATGCTTGGCTTTCTAAAAAGAAGTTTTAAATTAATCATTCACTGTACATTACAGTATGTAAGTACAAAAAATAGGAAATGTCATTTCAATTAGACATTCTTGTTGAATTAATAACAGCTTATTGGAAAATATTTCATTTGCTCAGCGCTATTGTTTTGCAAAGAGTGTGAGAAAGAAAATCACTCTGTTTCTTATAATGATAAAAGACAGGATACTAATAAATAGCTGAAGTTTCTGGTTACTGTTATACTGAAGGGATTTAAACTTCAGTGAATTACTTGTTAGGATAGAGGTAATAAATTATGTCGGTGTGTATAACTGAAAAACATCTTAGGGCACTATTCTTCTTTTGTTGAGTTATATCCTTAGAGCTATATCATACCATTTACTGTAAAGTAAATTAATGAGTACTAAAATTACATTTTTCTCTTCACATCTAATCAACTTTAGGAATTTCCTTTCTCACTGCTTTTTTGGTGTATCACTGGGGCTATTTACTTTAAATTTTGCAATGAAAAAACTGTTCCAAATAAGCCAAGTCTGATTATTTTCAATCCCAGCGCACTTACTTAAATGCCAATACCATATGGAAAAGTTTGACTCCAAAATGCCAGACTTTTTTTCTTCTCTTTTTTGGTAAAGTGTAGCTCTTGGACAGAAATAAATGACATGGAAATTCAAATTAATGTCATATGGTTTTATAGTTTGTGGTTTGTGTTTGTGGTTTTTAATTCTGAAGAATCAGAATATATAAAAGATTAAAGAGTTTTTCAGCTACTAATCTTAAAATATGCATGTTTACAAACAAATGCCATACACTTTCTAACTTGGTTTATCCTTCTTTAGTTGCTACATGCTTTTGCAAAATACCATGATGTCTTTTACATCCTCCAATTCATTTTTTATGCAGTAAATATTTATTGCATGTTTTCCTTGGAGCAGATATACTCTGAGCACTTCAAGTTTCATAGACCTGCCTCTTCCCTAGAGGAGATCAGGGGCTACTGCAATACCAGACATGTAGACAGACACTTACAAAATGCCATCTCATAGATAGACAAGCAAACAAGGCTAAGAGCAATTGCTTCTGCTTTGGGGAGTCCAGGAAGTTTTACAGCACGGATAAAACTTGAGACTTGAAAGAAATATAGGAATTTGAGCAAAGAGGTGAAAAAAAAGTTTTCTATGCAAGGGAATAGTGTGATACAGAAGCACAGAGCTGAGAAAGGTTTGGCATATTCAAAGAGCAGTGGTGAGTTCCCTTTGCTTAGAACTTAGGGCACATTGGGTAAAGAGGAGAGGGAAGAGCAGGATGAGGTAGGTTACCATTTTCACTACCAGAAACTAAGAGCCTACTGTTCCTCCGGGGTCTCCCCTCTACTTTTTAACTTGAAGTATTGCAATAACCTGGGACTGGTAACCCTTTGTGGAATTGATAGGAGTTGAAGAAAAGGTAGACTTTTGAGCAGCGCAAAGAATAGGGTTGGGTGTTCCAAAATAAACAAAAACCATGCAAAATGGAGAGGTGAGGACCCAACATCTTCTCACAACAAATAGTAGATCAGTTGGCCATTCCTAAAGGAGAGAAGCACAGTTTAAATGGGAACAGTATTTGGAAGGAATCTCCGTTAGAGTACTGCAGAGCACTGCTGATATGGTTTGGCTGTGCCCCTCCCCAAATATCATCTTGAATTGTAATAATCTTCATGTGTCAAGGGTGGGGCCAGTTGGAGATAATTGAAGCATGGGTCGTTACCCCATACTGTTCTCATGATAGTGAGGGACCTCTCACTAGAGCTGATGGTTTTATTAGGGACTTCCCCATTTGTTTTACTCTGCGCTTCTTGCTGACACTATGTGAAGCAGGACCTGTTTGCTTTGCCTTCTGCCATGATTGTAAGTCTCCGGAGGCCTCCTCAGCCACACTGAACTGTGAGTCAGTTAAATCTCTTTCCTTTATAAATTACCCAGTCGCAGGTATTTTTTCATAGCAGCAGCAGTGAGAATGGACTAATACAATGGCGCGTGGCTTTCTTCATCACTTTGTCCATTCAACAACCTGGTGTAAGTATGCTAGAGGGCAACTGGATGGAATAGCAGCTAATGTGGTGAACAACAGGAGCAAGCAACACAATTGTTTTTGATAGGAAGTGTAATACACTGAAAATAAGAAAGTAAAATTTAAAGACACAAATGCAGTGTCCGATAGTTCACAGTTGTTTCAAACAAATGCTTAACGTAAGGGAACAGCATTATGACATTGATAAAAGAAGTGGATGCTTTGTCAGGAAGACCTGGATAAAGGAGAGTGATAGCACTGCTCCACACTCTATCAAGGGATTGCAATTTGTTCTGGATGCCGTCTTTTAAAAGAGACAGTTGCAGAGAAAAGAATGGCCAGAGGAAGGAAACCAATGTAGTGAAAGTCTGAGAACAATATTGCAGGCAAAACAGGTAACAAAACAGGCTATTCACCCTCCAGTTGAGTAAAGGAGACATCACCGTTGCTGAGAGCAACAGGGGAGACAACGATCACTAGATAGAAGTCCAGGGAGGTACGTTTAATTCTGTATTGAGATGATCCTTTTAATGCTTTTCCTTGTGAACAGGAGACTAAACAACATTGAGTACATATGTCTAAGATGACAAGTTCTCTGTGTGACTGGGAGTGTTTCAGCTAAGGGTGGTGCCAACTTGTCAGGGATACCATGAGCTGTCAGAGTTTCAACTTTAACATCGCTAGAAGACATCTGAGAGTGTAAAATTCAGATACTCTTGATATCCTTAAAATATGTATTCATCAGGCAGCCTCAACTTCGTGCACTTAGGAGCTCTGAAGCCAGCAAGCCCTCAGCATGAGGTAAGAACTAGGTGCTGAGAGGTTTTCTTGGAGGTTTTACTGCTGGGAAGTGACATGGTTGCTCAACTGAGAGGCTCCGATAAGAATCACAGCTACCAGGGATCGAGTGCCTGTTTATGCTCGATGCCGGCTGGGCACACTATAGACTCTATCTGGTTTAATCATCACGAAAAACCTGGGTAGTCGGATTGTTTTAATCCCCCCTCTCCTTTGAACACTGAACAATAGAAGTTAAATAACTTGAGTCCAGCTGCAACATTTTCTAGCCGTGTGATCTCAGGAAAGTTACGTAATATCTTTGTCCCAATTCCCTGATTTAAAGGTGTGGATAGCCTCTGCATGCAGTGGTTCACTCCTGTAATCCCAACCCTTTGGGAGGCAGGAGGATCACTGAGGCCAGGAGTTTGAGAGCAGCTTGTGCAACATAGCAAGACCCTGTCTCTAAAAAAAAAAAAAAGGTTATCCAGTATAGTAGTGCATACCTATAGTCCTAGGTACTTGGGGTGCTGAGCTGGGAGGATAACTTGATCCCAGGAGTTTGAGACTAAGTGAGCTATGGTCATGCCATTGCACTCCAGCCTGGGCAACAGAGCAAGACCCTGTCTCTAAAAAAACAAAATTAAAAAAATTAAAAATGCAGATAATAATAACGCCTGCCATGCTGTTTACACTGTTACACCTGGACCCCCTCAGGTGGCAGGGGGTGGAAGGGAATTTGACCACTAACAAAATAAATATTCACAAGTATTAGAATTTTCATTGTTTACAGGGAACATATTTCATTTGGTAGAGAGCCTAATGAGAGCTGCTGATCACTTGCGTAGACATGTTTTTATGTATAAAAACAGCTAACGTAGGTCCACATGGCTGGGATCAAAGCTGTATAATCCTAGAAGTTCCTAATCTGTCTCCTTCCATTTTCACATCTGTAAGATGGGGATGATATTGGTGCCAACATCATGGGGTTGCTGTGAAGATTGAGGTGATACCTGTGAAGAGCATAGGACAGTGCCTGATACACAGTAGTGCACATCAATCTAATGCCATGCTTGGTACTGCTCTGGGAATTTGTATTCTCATGCTTTTGATCCTGCTATTCTCCATATGTTGAGTGTTCCCCCTATTTTTTCCCCAACTTGAATTTCTGTCCATTCTTTAGAATCGTTCTAAGGTGTCAGCTTCTTCGTAAAGCCTTTCCATATCATCCTTTCCACCTTCAGAAAGAACTGATCACTCCATCTTCTATTCTACTTCTGAACCTTGAAAATAATAGTGCAGCACGCTTACATGCAAGTATTCATATACACATCCATGTCCCCTACTGGATCATAAACTCATTCAGAACGAAGAGTATGATTTATTCAACATTGATTTCTTAGAAGCTAGCTCACTGCCTGGCACACAGTGTTCAGTAAATAATTGTTGAACTGTTCTTTTTGAATTGAACAGCAAAGCACTTTATCACTTAAAGTTTTAGAAATGAAATTCAGAGCACATTATCTATTGCAATGTCATGGTACGTGCATACATATATGCATGTGTAGTTTGATTAGTATATGCCTGATTAAAGAAAATAACTACTGTGAGTTGTTCATTTATTTAACTATTTCTGGTAGTTTATAAGAAAGGAATTTCTTCAACTTCCTAGGTAGAAGTGCAAGCCAGGACTTGTGGTGATTCAGTGCCAAAGATCTGTTACTGTTAGCCTGGAAGACTGCATGTCTGCCGGTTCCAGCTGTGCTTTAATAAACAGGAGCTCAAACACTTCATGATGGGAAGTACAGCTGAGGACTCTTTCGAATCCACAAGCTGAACATGCTGAATGCTTTTTCTGGGTCATGTTCATTTTATAAAAACAGCCAATTCCCAGTATTCCCAGAAGAGGAAATGCTGAAGGTCCTAGCTGCCCTGTGGGGTGAGGAGGAAACCAGGACGGAGAGGGGGAGGGGTCCTCACCACCTCCCCTTTCCTTGGCAAGGAAGCCAGCCCAGGCACTCAGCCCAATTGCACGGGTCCCTGTACGGACTTTGGTCTGTGCTTAAGTGCACAAGTTGTTTTATTTCCTTGCCTTTGGTAGTGGCCACGTTGTTCCAGTGACCAGAGCAACATGACAGAAAAGCAGAGAAAACATACCAAGTTCTTGCCAGTTGCTAGGCAGAGAAAAACGCTTTTGGATGTTTGAAGTATACTTCCCATGTTGATTTCCTAATCATGACTTGTTTTCAAAGCCAAACACAATAGCATCGTGAATACTCATCAGCATTTGGTAGGCTTTGCTGCCAACCTAATTAACAGATTCAATTTAAAGGGATGAGAATAAAGGGAATGCCTTTGGTAAAGAAGTAGCTTCATGGGAAATTTGATTTTTTTTCTCTATTTAAGGGTTGTTTCTTTAATTTTTTGATATAATGTAATAAATATTTAATTTCAATGACCATATTTGTCTTAATTTTAACATACGCAGTTTTTAGATTATACTTAACATTGATGCTAATATAGTTGCAGTGGATTTTACCCAAGTTTTCTTTTTAAAAATCTGATGAAATATTGAAAAGGTAATTCTCTTTGGTCTAAATATCAGTATTAGAGCTGTGAGTGTAATGATTTACCGTGCACTGATGAAGCTTAATTTTTCTTATTGTCAGAAATAGAAAGACAACTGTTTGTTCTGGGACACAAAACTCTCATTGTTAAGTGGGGCAGCCAGTGAATCCTGAGGCAGGGACTCAGAGCAGGGGACTTCCTAGGAGGGCTACTGAGTATAGTAGGCTGGAAGGGAACTAAGAAGAGTACTCTTCCCTGCATAGCCAAACACATTTGCAGGGGACAGTTTCAGGGTGATGTTGGGCAAGCCATTGGGCTCGCTGGTTCTAGGGGCAACTGTTTCCCTGTGGGCATGGGGGCTGCTCCATCCATGCAAGTGACCTATGTTCCCCACCAGAGCTATCCAGAGTGATGTCTCTTTAATTCTATTATCAGAACATGTGGTTTGTATCAGGGAACATAGATCTAATTGAAGCTTTAATAAAACTTTATGAATAGGAAGCCACAAATAGTGGTAGAAAGATCTCAGGCCAGCTGTCACTTGGGAGGTGGAAGTTCAAGGTTAACTTCACTTGATTGGCAAAAACGTTTTGAGAGAACAGTTTGTTTTCATAATGTGTCTTTTGGTTGGAGACAGGAAAAATGGGGGAAAGATTAATATGCTTTTCTACTATCTCTTTTGGGATATCAGGTTATATTGATGAAAACGATTTTGTGTGCAAGGCGCAGTGTGTATATATATATTCTTTTAATCTCCACCATAATCCCAGAGAGTAGGCACTCTTATTCTCCAGCTATTATAGATGGGGAACACAGGTGCAAAGAAATGAGAGAGATTCCCAGAATCACCCAGGTCAGAAGTGGCAGAGCTGGGGTTTGAACTGAAGCTGAAGGAGTCTCGTGATGGAGTTCCTGTTCTTGGCCAGTACACTACATTGCCTGCACATGCAGGGAGAGTAGGGCTGCTGCATTCATGCAGGCATCCTGTCTACAGACACCCTGTCTACAGGTGGCTTGTCTACATGCAAGTGACATGCTTGCTTGCTACATGTAAACCTCTTAGCTAGATTGGCCTCTGAGCCCTCTGTAATACTTGCATGGAGATTTATCTCATTGGATTTAAGCCATAGATTTACATTTGCATCACTTCCATCCTATACTGAACTTCTAATGGCAGGAGCTTGATGTTGAGTTGCTGACACCCAGCATGGTGCCTGTCTTTCAGGACCCTTATGGAGTTGAAGAACGCAGAACCAGCAACCTGAGGGGTCAGAGGGTAATGGCAAGGCCAAGAGCTTCAAGTGATCTCTAGGATTCTTTTCGGCTCTTGTCAGTACTAATAGAGATAATGTCCTGTGTTGAGATTTAGAATTCACTAAAACCAAACTTAAAGATGTTTTTAAAAAGTTCACTACTTTCCTTTGTATTTATTTGCTCCTTTTAAAAATCATTGTTTTCATTTTTTTCTGGAGGTATATAAAGCCAGTCAACTCTTTTTAAAGTTACGCTAGCAGGGAATTTGGCTATCAATGCAAAATAAATCAACTCAGAGCCACTATAGGCACCAAAAGCTTAATTCTTTTTCTTTGCCCTGTATGAGCATCTTTAGAATAATTCTTACTTCTCTCCAATCTGCTGGATTTCTGCACAGGTCCTGGGGTTGTCTTTCTATGGGGACAGTGATGTGCCTTGGGGGCAAAATTTCAGTTACCAAGTGTATCCAGCATGAAGTCACAGCTGGCATTGAAAGGCATCCACCATTCCTCTCCGGGTACATTTCAGATTCATCTCCTGCCTTGCTCTCCCATATCACCATCACCTGTGCTGGACTGTTCTTCTGTCCTCACACAGATCTGATAGCTTCTGCCTCTGGATTTGGCCTCAAATGGTTCCCTTTGCTAGAAGTGCCTTTTCTCCTGCAACCTCGCCTTCCTGCTGAAGCCCTTCTCAGTCTGTGATGCTCACACTCCACCTTCTCTAAGTATTTGTCTAGGATGCCCCCACTTCCATTTAATTTCTCCCTTCCCTGTGCTCTGTTAATTCCCATTTCTAGACTGTCACTTGCCAAGACCAGCCACACATCAGGTATTTGTGAATGTGTCTGTCTTCCTTAGGAATTCCAGAAGCCAGGGAGTGTGTATTAACACACATGCAGACACACACGGTATCTTTGCCGTCCCCAGAGGTAGACTAGCAGGTATGCAAAAATAGTTTTTCAATGTGAATAACCCCTTCTTTCCTTTTTATTCCCTCACAAAATGAATTCTGCATGCTGATACCATAGAAAATATCTGAACACCTCTACCTTCTAGTCATGGACTTCTGGATTGCCTCTCTTCCTGTTCTTTTAATTTTTAAAATATGCCAGAGCCCACAGATACCTTATTGTCTGCCTCTGCTAAATTCTATTCCCTCTCTCTGACGTGGAACCAGGCTTAGAACAGTAGGACTGATGATGACAAGAAGTTAGGAGTGACTGCACCCTATGGCTGAAGCTCTGCTGAAACCTTTATGAATGGACTTTGAAGCCAATTTTGCTAACCAAGGTCCCTATTGCTCCCTGAGTCAGCTGAGCTCTGCCATGTGCCTGGCAGAATGCATCCATCACTTTACCAAGTTTCCTTACAGTTTTCATCAGAGATGAATGAAAGTGCCATTGTTCACAGAGAAGCAAGGCATCCACTGAGGTCCTAAAACTCAAAGTCCCATGGCTGAGCCCCGATGGAAGTTCAGGTTTACCTAACTCTTCTCTTTCATAATAGAAAACTGGCTTCTGACTGCCCGAAATGGACACAGGAGACTTTTCCCATCTTCTTTGCTTCTCAGGGCTGGTGCCCATGGCTTGCTTTCACTTTGCAGGCCCCCAACCTACCTGTGGTCTTGGATGTAAGTTAGGGGCCTCCTCCTTGAGCAGCTCATCCTTTTGTGAGAAACTTGGGAAGCCCCCGGAAGCTTGACAGGTCATGTGCACATGACAAGAAGGTGGTAGGGAAGGTGACAAGATGGAGAAAGGCTGTGCCCCAACCCAAGGGCTGTGAGACTCAGCTCCAGGCAACTATTGCCAAGAAGTGGCATGGCCCAGGGATCCTAGAACACCTGCTTTTCCAGAATAGGTTGGAATTCTGCATTTTCATCAGAGCTTTCTAAAGCTTTTAAAAAGCAAATCAAGCATGTGTCTGGGCCAGATTCATAGACCACTGTTTTGTGACCTCTGCCTTGGGACTGGAGTCCCTGCTGTCACTTTGCTCATTGTGCCTGCCTGTCCTAGAGCCATGTGAGTGTATGACCTCCAGTTTAGGAGAAGGAGAGAAAAATTAATGCGGTATGGATGTGAAAAAAGACAGTAAAAGAAAGTTAATATTTGATAGAAAATGGTGATGCTAAAATAAGTAGAAAAAGTTCCAATTTTACATTTAAATACAAAAGACATTCTAATTTAGTGGCTAGAAAGAATGCTAGATTTCTTAGAATTTTTTTTTTCAAATTAAATAGTTCTTTTTTTCTACCTAAATTTTGCTTAAGAATGGTTTTAAATGTATTTTTAAAACTTCTAAATCTTAGCTATTCTAAGAATTTAAAATTTTCAGATGTGTTTAAATGAAATATTAGATTACTAAAGAATAATAATATTTATCTTCTCAGCATTGAATGAATGACTAGCATTTTTGTTTGCTCTACTCTGATAAGGATTTGAACTGTTTAGCCAAATTAGCACAGATTATACATATGTAGTGTTGTTTTAATAATGTTTCTCCATAGTTATGCAAAACTATTGATGATTTTGCCATTTTAAGTAGAAAGTTTATGACTTTACCTTAGCAATTTAAAGTTGTCTCAGTATTACGTAAAAATAGCTTTGTTATTCTTTAATTATTCAATGTGTTATTGCTAAATTCAGTGACCTTCTGAAGATTCAAAATTATCCTTGAAGCTTGTGGAAGTGTACCTAAACAAACATTTAAAATAACCTGTCTAGAGACACACTTTAAGAAGTATCACATTCTGTAAACAGTTGTCTCCATATTTTTCTAAATATGCAGCTGATAGATCCAAAATGCAGGCATGTTTACAAACAAAATATTTTCCGCTAGATGGACCAATAATTTCTGAGTTTTAAGACTTTGTAAGCTGCCCATCTGTAAAAATGTGAACCTCTGGAGTGAATCTTTTTTTTTTTTTTTTCTGAGACAGTCTTGGTCTGTTGCCCAGGCTGGAATGCAGTGGCACCACCTTGGCTCACTGCAACCTGTTGTCTTGTACCTTAGCCTCCTAAGTAGCTGGGATTATAGGCATGAGCCACCACACCCAGCTAATTTTTGTACTTTTAATAGAAATGGGGTTTCACCGTGTTGCCCAGGCTGGTCTTGAATTCCTGGCCTCAAGCGATCCACCCCTCTTGGCCTCCCAAAGTGCTGGGATTACAAGCGTGAGCCACTGCACCAGGTCTGGAGTGAATCTTATGAGTCCTAGTGTTGCTGGGTATGGCTGATGCTGTCTGTGCCGTAAGTCAGTGGCCCTCAAGCCTGTCTGTGTATTAGAATCACCATGGGAGATTAAAAGAAAAAAAAACCTAGGTCAACTCCAGTGGATTCTGATTTATAGGGTCTTGGATAGGGCCTGGGCATCGTTTTGCCTTTTAAAATGATGCACTTTTTAATAAGTGCTCCCAGGTGGTTTTATTTTTTATTTGTATCATTTTTTTGAGGCTGAGTCTCGCTCTGTCACTCAGACTGGAGTGCAGTGGCACGATCTCAGGAACCCCTCACCTCCCAGGTTCAAGTGATTCTCCCGCCTCAACGAGTAGCTAGGATTATAGGAACCTGCCACCACACCAGGTGATATTTTATAGAACTTTTAGTAGAGATGAGATTTTACCATGTTGGCCAGGGTGATTTCAAACTCCTGACCTCAGGTGATCTGACCACCCTAGTCTCCCAAAGTACTGGGATTACAAGCATGAGCCATGGCACCTGGCCTCTCAGATGTTTTTAATATGCAGCCAGGGATAAGACCCATAATTAGCCTTAGAGGAGAATGGTAGGCATTAGTGATATGGTATCAGTTTCAGCATTAAGCTTACCCACCTAAGATTCCTAGTAGCCTACCTAGATCATGCCACTGGGCCCCTGTGCCATCCACTTTATTTGAGAGCCTCCCAGAACTCACAGTTTTATACACATAATGCCATGGAGGGATTCTGATCTAACCCCAATTTGTGTGTGTCTGTGAGTTTTCCTTAATCATAGTAATATTTATGGAGGCACTGGGCTATATGCTTGATTTTAGAATTATATTTAATTCTCCCCCAAATCCCATCAACTAGCTATTTACTCCTATTAGGAGAAAATGAAAGAGCAGAAAAAGAAGGAAAGAATACACCCAATCTCACACAACTAGTAAGTGGTAGAATTTAAACCCAAGCAGTCAGACTCCAGAGTTCATATGCTTCATCTTCATGCATGGAGGTTCAAATAAAACACTCGTGGGCAAGGCAGAGAGCAAAAATGAGTGCATTAGTTTGTTCTCACATTGCTATAGGGATATACCCAAGACTGGGTAATTTATAAGGGAAAGAAGTTTAATTGACTCAAAGTTCAGCATGGCAATGGAGGCCTCAGGAAACTTACAATCATGGCAGAAGGCAAAGGCGGAGCAAGCACCTTCTTCACAAGGTGACAGGAAGAAGTGGTCAGTGAAGTGGGAAGAGCCGGATATAAAATCATTAGATCTCATGAGAATTCACTCACTATCATGAGAACAGCATGGGGGAAACCACCTCCATGATTCAATTACCTCCA
This sequence comes from Sapajus apella, assembly GCF_009761245.1. Lineage (NCBI taxonomy): Eukaryota > Metazoa > Chordata > Mammalia > Primates > Cebidae > Sapajus > Sapajus apella. Next base: position 18,806,721 of record NW_022436975.1, read on the forward strand.
TCTGGTCTCTTCATTGATACGTGGGGATCATGGGGATTATGGGAAGTACAATTCAAGATGTGATTTGGGTGGTGACACACAGCCTAACCATATCAATAAGCAAAGCTGCTCAGGGGTAAACATTAGGAAGTGGTGGGGACTGAGGAACACAGAAGGCCACTGGCACTCAGCTTTAGCCAATTGGTGTCAGCCACGAATGTGGCCCCAGTACAGCCAGGATATTTGATGTTTTAAGAAATAACCTAGTAAAACTATATGTTTAAACAGGAATCCTCAATTTTTAAATCATAGAAGTCATTTGACATTTATTACAAACTATACTATCTTCATTGTTTTTCATCCTTGTTAAGGTGAGCCCTAGTCAAGACAGAGGTACTGGAAAGATAGCCCAAGCAATGCAGCAAGTGCTGAAGAGGGAGCGAGTAGATTCCCTCAGTGAAGGACTCTGTTCTTTCCCATGGACAGTCCTGTGTTGGCTTCACTTGCTGCTTGTCTGGTATACACTGCTCTTCTGCGAAGCCAAAGCTGAGCTACAGTGCTGGAATGCAATATTGATCTGAAGGTTCAATCAAGGACATCTGCTCACTTTCTTGCAAGGATATGGGTAGTATGATGTCATACACTAACCAGTTGTTAAGATACAACCCCCTAATCAACTTAACATCCTGGTTTTGCTCTATTTTCATGGATAAATGTCTAATTTGTATGTGTTAATTAGTCTCAGCTGAGAAGTGTAATTAACATTTCTTTAGTATTTACTCATTCAACAAGCTTTTAAGCTCAGAAGCATTTAAGAACTTAGAGAAATAGAGCGTTTTATAATTCCTTGGGATATTGTTTAAAATCTGACTTGATCAGATATTGAGCCTTTTTAAAAATTTGAGACTAAGGAATGTTAATTACAAGTGATTTTTAAGACATAGATTTCTCCTTTAATGTTCTAATATAGCATACATTGGTTTAGGCATTCTTAAAACAGTGCAATGTCTTGCAAGAAACATCATTGTCAGTGGCAGTATAACTGTAGGATCTGAATATTGACACTGACTTAGAAGCAGCCAAAAGCTTAATTTATACAGCCTCTATAGCAACGGTTCAAATTCCTTTAGTTTGAGTTATTCATCTGAAGATAATAGGAGCTGTCTTCGATAGAGGAATCAAACTTTGTTCTTTTAGAGGGTATGAGGGGTCATAACTAGTACCCAACAAAAACAGGGAAAATGTAGTTAGCAACTTTTAAGGAAAAACTTCAGCTGAACATATTTCAATGGGAAATTCTAAGATTATTAGAAATTGCAGTTTTTACTTAAAAATAGATATTTGAAGATTATGAACTGTTTATTTTAGAACTTGAACCACTTGAAACTATCCTTGGCTTATGTTTGTAAGCAGATTTCAAAATGTTCTGATTTTTTAAATGATGAAGAAACAGTTATTTTAAATGGTTTTAGATTTAGATGTATTTATAGATGATATACTATTATCTAATAATTCTGTGTGTTTCTTTTACATACGGTTTTCTCAAGTTAAAACCTTGCTTCAACTATATCTTCTGACTATACTCACGGGATGTTTTATTAAACTGTTTCTTTTCCAGACAATAGCATCCATTTGGAATCATGATGATTGAAGACGAAATGTCAAATTTGTAGTTGTCATTCTAGTTTCTTTGAAAGAATACTACATCTTACAATTACTTTTAAAAATTTTACAATATTACTATTACTTCAGTGTTTCTTTCTTTCTTTCTTTTTTTTTTTTTTGAGACAGGGTCTCATTCTAGTCACACTCTACTGACTGGAGTACAGTGATATGCTCTCAGCTCACAGCAACCTCTGCCTCCCAGGCTCAAGCAATTCTCCTGCCTCAGCCTCCTAAGTAGCTGGGATTATGGGCACCTGCTGCTACTGCCTGGCTAATTTTTGTATTTTTAGTAGAGATGGGGTTTCACCATGTTGACCAGGCTGGTATCGAACTCTTGACCTCAAATGATCTACCTGCCTCAGCCTCCCAAAGTGCCAGGATTACAGGTGTGAGCCACAGTACCTAACCTTACCTAGTACTTCAGTCCATTAACTATTTATTGAGCATTTTTTTCCAGAGCCAATCACTGTGGGATACCTGCCAAATATAAATATCGAATGCCAAATAAGCATTTTATCCAATACGTTCTACTGGCAGCCTAATTAGGAAGAAAATATATGAGCCAAAGGATTGGAAGAAATCTTCATAGAGAAAGTCGGCTTTGATCTAGGATTTGAAGGATGGATTGAACGTTTGTGAACAGGCAGATGAAGTTCTCATCATCAATAACACTGATAACTGAAAGGAGAAGTGATTGGAGTCAGTAATTGGAGCAGCTATAGGAAGATAAATAGCTGAGATAATATTTTAAAAAGTAAATTCCACAGGAGTAATACATCCTAATTATATGTAACTTTAAAATGATTATTACTTGTCTACTGTTATCTGGTCCTGGGAGATCCCACTGGTTAAAACATATATCTAATGGAAGCCAGTATATATTTTGTTCTGGACCAAAGTCATAGGCTAAACTTACTCTCAGAAACATGTCCCACTGGTCATCAGCTGATAGGCTGGCTGAGATCACAGCTAACACTTGAGAGGAGACAGCCTATGTTAGTCCAGCCCAAGAGCCATCTTGTTCGCATTTGACAGGCATTTCACACTGACATGGACAGTATAATGAAACCTCAGTTGGAGTCACCTTAATATTGCATTGTTACTATGTATTCTAACTTTGGGGATAGAGAACAGAGGAGAGATTGTTCTTTCAATGATTACACCCTTTGATGTCAACTATTTGGTTTTCTTAAATCTTAAATATCTTCCTTGTACTTGAAGACAATTTTATAGCTGATGATGATTTATTCTCACATAATAGTAAACAATTGTTGGAAAAAGTGTATTCACAAAAGAACAGTGGAGAAAAGAAAGTTATATCCTAAGAATTAAGCATGCCTTATTAAGCATCTATATATTATGTTATGAACCTAGTCCTGTGCTAGATTCCATGGGAGAATCAGAGAAACATATTTGACCTCGTCTTCAAGAATTTTATAAATAATCAGCTTTCCTGACTAAATTTTCAGAATGACTTCACTATGAGGTTCAGGCAATGAGTTAACACATATTTATTGACCTAGTTCTATATGCCAGACAGTATAAAATCCAGGGGAATATGAAATGCTAGAAATATACCTGGAGAGGAGGCAGGGGTTAGATCCTATAAGACATTTTATGCTAAGGAGTTCTATATGGTGTTAATATAATTCAGCACATGTGTATTTCTATTCTAAAAGCAAATTTTAAGCATTTTTAGGAGAGAAATTCTATTTCCTTTTATTCTTTTATCCCCCTTTTCTTTCCTATTTTCTTCCTTTTTCTCTCTTCCACTGTATTGCTCTCTACTTGCCTTTTCCTTTTTAAGACTACTTGGTGTACCTTTATATTCACTGCTCTTCATAAATAATGGTAAATAGTAACTGTTCTATGAATAATGAAAGTATACATTTTAGAGTTATTATAAAGCCACAGAATAGAATCACATGAGTTTTCATAATTACAGGCAATTTTTGTGTGTGATAATAGGATTTTCTTATATGTTTTTATCACTGGTTTCAATTTTTTATTTTCACTAGTATGTTATCACAAACAGCCTATGACATCAATTACTGTTTTGAGGATAATTGATGGGCACTTTAACTTATTTTTAAATTGTCATTTATAGTCCTAAATAAAGCCAGATATATGTACTTGATTATGTAAGCTGTTATTTGAAAATAGTTTTCTTTGCCCAACAGAGAGACAGAATTAGTTCATCCTTTTAGTGTGCTTCATTAATCAAGATACCACACCATCTCAAACTTTATTTTGAAAAAACTATATTTACATTGAAAACTTTCATATTGTCAATGTGAGTGAAAAACTATTGTGTTGTTTCATTAGATATATAAATATTTACTTCATCATTTTTAACTGAAAATATATCTTAATGGATGGTATTTATGGAAAAAACATTGATATGCCCATTGTGTTTATGGCTCCTAATGAGAACGCAATTTGTTTATCCATTCACTGCTTGATAATCACTTAGGTTGTTTCCAGTTTATATGTTATGAATGAAGCTGCCATGAATGTTCCAACATGAGTCTTTGGGTTGACATATGCTTCGATTTTTCTTGGTCAAATTCCAAGGTGTGGGATAGTTGGGTCATATGGCACATGTATGTTTAGCTTTATGAGAAACTATTTTTCAAAGTGGCTGTGCTTGAAATTTAACATTCTCTCCAGCAATGCATAAGGGTTCCAGCTGTTGCTTATCCTCACCAATACTTGGTATTGTCATTATAAATTTATAATTTTAGTTCATGGTATTTAGTTAATAGTTTTCTATTCTAATTTGTATTTTCCTGATAACTGCAGCTCTAAGTACCCTTTTATGTACCAACAGACATTTCTTTATCTCTGTTATGTCCAAGTTTTTATCCATTTGAAAAAATTGGGTAATTTAAAAAAAAATTTTTTGGAGACAGGGTCTTGCTCTGTCACCCATGCCGAACTGCAGTGGCGTGGTCACAGCTCACTGCGCCCTCAACCTCCCAGGTTCAAGTGATCCTTCCATCTCAGCCTCCTGAGTAGCTGAGTAGCTGGGATTACAATCATGCACCACCATGCCTGGCTAATTTTTTTTTCTTTTGTATAGAGGTAGTCTCACTATGTTGCCCAAGTTTGTCGCAAATTCCTGGCTTCAAGTGATCCTTCTGCCGTGGTCTTCCAAAATGCCATGATTATAGGCATGAGCCACCACGCCCAGCCTTAGTATTGATTTGTATGTGTTCTTTATGTATTTGACACAAGGGCCCTTTGTCAGGTATGTGTACTGCAGACATTGCTTCTCAGGCTTTGACTCACCTGTTTATTTCCTTAATTGTATCTTTGATGGGGACAAAAGTCTTCAATTTTGATAAAATATTTTACTTTTTTTTTCTTTTATGGTTAGTATATCTTTTTGTCTTAAAAATATTTGCCTTTCCCAAGATCATGATATATTTTTCTATTATTTCTTTCTAGAAGTTCTCTATTTCCACCTTATACATGTAGGTCTATTGATAAAACTAGCATTAATTTTTCTGTAAGGAGTGAAATAGGAGTTGAGGTTTTGTTTTATTCTCTCCATATGGATAGATAGTTCTGGCAACATAGTGAAAATGGCATTTCCTTCTCTGCTGAATTCAATTGGCATCTTATTAGGTTGATTCAAAAGTAATTGTAGTTTTTGCCATTACTTTTGTTGTCAAAAACTGCAGTTACTTTTGCAACAAGCTAATAGTAAAAAATCAATTAACCCTCATGTTTTGAGTCTGTTTCTCTCTGTTCTGTTTATTAGCTTTAGGGTAGTCCCCCCTTAACTATGAGGGAAACATTCCAAGACCCCCAGCAGATTCCTGAAACTGCAGATACTACTGAACTCAAGATGCTGTTTTCTCCCCCGTTTGTACATACTATGATTGTTTAATTTATAAGTTAGGTACAGTTGGAGACTAATAACAATAACTAAGAAAATAGAACAATTATACTAGGGACAAAGAGAGGCTACTGTATTTGTCAATTTTATCCTTATTCTACTTGTTTTGATTACTGTACCTTTACAACAAGTCTTGAAATCAGGGAATATACATTTTCTAACTTTCCTTTTTTTCCCCAAGACTGTTTTGGTCATTCCTGATCTTTTATATTTCTCTATAAAATTTAGAAACAGCTTGTCAGTTTCTTCAAAAGAATATAGAACTGATATTTTGATGGGGTTTGTGGTGAATCTATAGTCAATTTCCAAAAGCTCAATATTTTTAAGATATCTGTTCTCAGTATTTTGAGATATCTTAATTGATATCAGTTCTCAATATCTTAAAATATATATTGGCTTACAAAATATTTGCTTCTCCCAAGATCATGATATATTTTTCTATCATTTCTTTCTGATATCTTAAAAATACTGAGCTTTTCAATCTAGGAACATGGTAGTGCTCCATTTAGATGCTATTATAAATAATAATATTATTATTTTAAGATTTTTATCATGGTATTTTAAAAAAGTTTTACCTTTTATTTATTTGTTTACCACAAGCTTCAAATGTTTGAATGAAGGAGCAGGACTTACCTTGGGATTGGAGTACTGCTGAGGATCAGGAAACCTTTGCTATATTTTATAGCCTAGTCAAACTGTGAGAAATCTCACTGGGTTTGCAGCTGTGTTGCTGAATTTTCGGATTGCTGGGGAGTTTTCTTAGTGCCATCCTGGCTTCCTATACCTCGGGAGTTCTCTTTCTATCCTGCCACCCTGAACCCTGGAAGGTCTCAGAAGGATGCCTCTAAGCTTCTCTGCCTGGCCTCCAGTTTTTAGTGGGTCCTGACTTATACTTGGGAAAGTTCTGTATGCTCCATGGGGGACCTTTCTTATTACTCCTGCCCTCTCTTCAACATTCAGCATGCCTCAGCACTTGGTGAAGGCTTAGTGGCTGGTGCATGTGAACTTGGCTTGTGTCTAGTACAAGCATATGCAGCCTCTAAAAATTTCTGAATCCAGGTATGTTGACTCATGCCTGTAATCCCAACACTTTGGGAGGCCAAGGCAGGAGGATCGCTTAAGGTGAGGCATTCCAGACCAGCCTGAGCAATATGGTGAGACACTGCCTCTAGAGAAAAACAAAAAATTAGCCAGGTGTGGTGGTGCGTACCTGTAGTACTAACTACTCAGGAGGCTGAGAAGGTGGGAAGGTTTCTTGAGCCCAGGAGTTTGAGGGTGCAGTGAGCCTTGATCACACCATTGTACTCCAATGTGGGCGACAGAGTGAGACTCTGACTTTAAAATAACAAAAAAAAAAAAAATTTTTTTTAAGTTCCTGAAAACTTAGCGGATTTCTCTGTGTTCTGATCTGTGGTGAATTCATACTCCTCCTGCAGCTACTGCAGCAGGTAAGAGAAGAGCCATAGGTCCTTTTTTCACTTTTGAAGGGCTTGACACTTTCTGGAATTTATTTCCTTTAGGTTTCTTTGTATCACTAGCTTTCTGAAAGAGAGTGATTTTGTAACTTATGTAGCTTGTTTTGCTTGTTAGAGTGGGAGCAACTGTCTCTTGCAATTTTCTACATCTCAATTGAAATATATAAGTTCTGGGTAAAACTTTTACAAATATTCACTTAAGGTGCATGGAGGAAAAATCAGAGCCAAACTGAAGGAGATTGAGATACAAAAACCATTCAAAAGATCACCAAGCCCAGGAGCTGGATTTTTGTAAAAATTAGTAAGATAGATAGGCTGCTGGGTAGATTAATAAAGAAGAAAAGAGAGAAGATCCAAATAAACAGAATTAGATACAACAGGATTTTATCTCTGACCTAGAAAAATACAAACAATCATCAGTGACTACTGTGAATACAAACTAGAAAAACTAGAAGAGATGGATACATTCTTGGACACACCCATTATCCCAAGACTGAACTATGAAGAAATTGACTCCCTGAACAGACCAATAATGAGCTCCAAAATTGAATCATAATAGTCAACCAACCAAAAAAGAAAAAAAAAGAGCCCAGAACTAGACAGATTCATAGCCAAATTCTACTAGATGTACAAAGAAGAGCTGGTAGCATTTCTACTGAAACTATTCCAAAAAATTGAGGAGGAGATATTTTTCCACAACTCATTCTATGATACCAGCATCATCCTGACCAAAACCTGGCAGACACACAACAAAAAAAGAAAAATTCAGGCCAATACTTTTGATGAACATCGATGCAAAAATCCTCAACAAAATACTTACAAACTGAATCCAGCAGTACATCAAAAAGCATATCCGCCATGATCAAGTAGGCTTTATCCATGGGATGCAAGATTGGTTCAACGTACGCAAATCAATAAATGTGATTCATCACATAAAACACAACTAAAGACAAAAACCGCATGATTATCTCAATAGATGCAGAAAAGGCTTTTGATAAAATGCAAACCCCTTCATGTTGAAAACTCTCAATAAATTAGATATTGAAGGAACATACCCCAAAATAATAAGAGCCACCTATGACAAACCCACAGCGAACATTATGCTGAGTGTGCAAAAGCTGGAAGTATTTGCCTTGAAAACCGGCCCAAGAATAGGATGCCCTCTCTCACCACTCCTATTCAACATAGTATTGGAAGTACTGGTCAGGGCAATTAGGCAAGAGAAAGAATTAAAGCGCATTTAATTAGCAAGAGAGGAACTCAACGTATTCCTATTTGCAGATGACATGATCCTATATTTATAAAATCTTATTGTCTTAGCCCCAAAGCTCCTGAAGCTGATAAACAATTTTAGCAAAGTCTCAGAGTACAAAATTCACGTGCAAAAATTATTAACATTCTTACATATCAACAACAGGCGAGAGAGCGCCAAATCAGGAATGCAATTCCATTCATAGTTACCATAAAACAAACGAATCTAGATATACAACTAGCCAGGAAGGTGAAAGATCTCTACAATAGGAATTACAAACCACTGCTCAAAGAAATCAGAGATGACACAAACAAATGGAAAAACATTTCATGCTCATGGATAGGAAGAATCAATATTGTTAAAATGGCCATACTGCCTAAAGCAATTTACAAATTCAATGTTACTCCTTTTAAAATACCAATGACATTGTTCACAGAACTAGAAAAAACGATTTTAAAATTTACATGGAACCAAAAACAAGCTTGACTAGCCAAGGTAACACTAAGCAAAAAGAACAAAGCTGGATGCATCACAGTTCCTAACCTCAAATTGTATTGCAGGGCTACATAATCAAAACAGGATGGTACTGGTACAAAAACAGACACACAGAACAATGAAACACAATAAAGAGCCCAGAAATAAGGCTACATATCTATAACCATGTGATCTTTGACAAAGCTGACAAAAACAAGCAATGGGGAAGACCCCCTCTTCAATAAATGGTGCTGGGACAACTGACTAGCCATCTGCAGAAGATTGAAACTAGGCCCCTTCCTTACACCATATACAAAAATTAACTCAAGATGGATTAAAGGCTTAAATGTAAAATCCAAAACTATGGAAGCCTTGGAGGACAACATAGCAATACCATTCTGGATATAGGAATCGACAAATATTTCACAAAGAAGATGCCAAAATCAATCGCAACAAAAGCAAAAACTGACAAAAAGGATCTAATTAAACTTAAGAGTTTCACAGCCAAAGAAATTATCAACAGAGTAAACAGACAACCTACCCAATGGGAGAAAATATTTGTAAACTATGCATCTGGCAAAGGTCTAATATCCAGCATCTATAAGAAACTTACAATAAAAATGAAAAAACACATTAAAAAGTGGGCAAATGACATGAACAGATGCTTTTCAAATGAAGACATACATACAGCCAACAAGTATTTGAAAAAAAGCTCAACATTACTGATCATTAGAGAAATGCAAGTCAAAAACACCATGGAGATACCATCTCACTCCAGTCAGAATGGCTATTACTAAAAAGTCAAAGATAACAGATGCTGTTGTGATTGCAGAGAAAAGAGAACACTTACACACTGTTTGTGGGAGTGCGAATTAGTTCCACCCTTGTGAAAAGCGGTGTGGCAGTTCCTCAAAGAGCTAAAAACAGAACTGCTGTTTAACCCAGCAATCTCATTACTGGGTGTATATCCAAAGAAATATAAAGCATTCTACTGTAAAGATACATGCACATGTATGTTCACTGCAGCACTATTCACAATGGCAAAGACATAGAATCAACCTAAATGACCATCAGTGGTAGACTGGATAAAGAAAATGCGGTACATACATACCACAGAATACTATACAGCCATAAAGAAGGAGATCATATCCTTTTCATGAACACGGATGGAGCTGAAGGCTATTTTCCTTAGCAAACTAATGCAGGAACAGAAAACCAAATACTGCCTGTTCTCACTTTCAAGTAGGAGCTAAATAATGAGAATACAAGGACACAAAGAGGGGAAGAACAGACACTGAGGTCTACTTGAGGTTGGAGGGTGGGAGGAGGGAGGAGAGTAGTAAAAAATAACTATTGGGTACTAGGCTCAGTACCTGGGTGATGAAATATCTGTACAACAAATTATGTAACACGTTTCCTTATGTAACAAACCTGCGTATGAACCCTTGAATGCAAAATAAACATTTTAAAAAAGAAAGTGCATGAATAAAATAATAATTTTATCTTTTTTTTTTTTTTGAGGTGGAGCCTCACTCTGCCAGCTAGGCTGGAATGCAGTGGCATGATCTTGGCCCACTGCAACTTGCATCTCCTGGGTTCAATTGATTCTCATGCCCCAGCCTCCCAAGTAGCTGGGATTAGAGGTGTGTGCCAATACACTTGGCTAATTTTTGTATTTTTAGTAGGGACAATGTTTTGCCATGTTGGCCAGGCTGGTCTCAAACTCCTGACCTCAAGTGATACTCCTGCCTTGGCCTCCCAAAGTGCTGGGATTACAGGTGTGAGCCACTGTGACTGACCGGAAGATACTAATATTCTTAATATGATTGTCCATGTAGTTCTTTGTCCTAATGGAAGCATTCAGTGTACTGTTTATAGTATGTGAACTTATTGGTAATGTTTTTGTAATATGGGAACTTATAAAATTCAGATGATATTCTTAGATTGGTTTTTACATCATCCAAATTCATTTTATTTGCTTTTTAATTCATTTTTTAAGAGCAGCATTTCCTTTAAAAATGTTCTGCAAAATGTGTGTGGTTTTTCCTAAATTTAAGACATTCGGGAAATGTCATTAATGCATTTAAAATTATAATGCCAACTGCATGATGGAAAACAGAGTTTTTCGATCCAGTAGCTTCAAAAAAGTATAGATATTGTAGTTTGAAGACTGGTTAAATCAAGCTATATGGCTGTTTGAATCATGAACTTGGGAGCTGTGATAGTAGGGAGGGTGTGCTCTTTGAAGAACTCACATTTCAACATTGTACAGGGGACAGAAAGCTCTCTGGAGGATGTGTGCCTACTATCATAATTATAGTTAACTTTTATCATTAACTTCATTGGTCAGTTTCAAAGGAGATTTTTATCCTTCTTTTTATTGATTTGTACTTTTTAAAATTTTTATTTTTTGACAGTTTTTAAAAATTATAATTTAGGTTCTGGGGTACATGTACAGAACATGCAGGATTGTTGCATAGGTACATACATGGCAAGGTGGTTTGATGCCTCCATCCCCCCGGCACCTACATCTGGCATTTCTCCCCATGTTATCCCTCCCTACCCTCTCCACCCCCTGCTGTCCCTCCCCTAGTCCCCCCACCCTGCAACAGACCCTAGTGTGTGATGCTCCCCTCCCTGTGTCCATGTGTTCTCATTGTTCAACACCCACCTATGAGCGAGAACATGGGGTGTTTGCTTTTCTGTTCTTGTGTCAGTTTGTTGAAAATGATGGCTTCCAGATTCATCCATGTCCCTACAAAGGACACTAATTCATCATTTTTTGTTGCTGTGTAGTATTTCATGGTGTATATGTGCCACATTTTCTTTGTCCAGTCTATTATTGATGGGCATTTGGGTTGGTTCCAGGTCTTTGCTATTGTAAACAGGCCACCATGAACATACATGTGCATGTGTCTTTATAATAGAATGATTTATAATCCTTCGGGTTTATACTTTGTAATGGTATTGCTGGGTCAAATGGAATTTCTATTTCTAGATCCTTGAGGAATCGCCACACTGTGTTCTACAATGGTTTAACTAATTTACACTCCCACCAACAGTGTAAAAGTGTTCCTATTTCTCCACATCCTCTCCAGCATCTGTTGTCTCCAGAGATGACTATCATTAAAAAAATGATAGCCATTCTAACTGGCATGGGATGGTATCTCAATGTGGTTTTGATTTGCATTTCTCTAATAACCAGTGATGATGAGCATTTTTTCATGTTTGTTGGCCTCATATATGTCTTCTTTTGAAAAGTGTCTGTTCATATCCTTCATCCACTTTTGAATGTTTTTTTTTTTCCTTGTAAATTTGTTTTAGTTCTTTGTAGATTCTGGATATTATCCCTTTGTCAGATGGGTAGATTGCAAAATTGTTTTTCCTATTCTGTTGGTTGCCAGTTCACTCTAATGATTGTTTCTTTTGCTGGATTTGTATATTATTTTTAAATGATTTCTGAAGACTGTTTCAGGGTTTTGGATTTATTCTAACTATATCCTAAACTTTTATAAGTCCCCATGTTTCTCCGTATAATTGTTTCTTTGTTTTTGTTTTTGTTTTTTAAGGTTGGGGAGGGTCTCTCTTTGTTGCCTAGGCTGGTCTCAAATTCCTGAGCTCAAATGATCTTCCCACCGCAGCCTCCTGAGTAGCTATGACAATAGGTGAGTGCTGCTGAGCCTGGGTTGTATAATAGTTTCGTAGTATAGTATTTTCTGATTAAAACAATGTGACTCTTTCAGTATCTAAATTTCTCAGACAGTAAAAGATTACTGGAGGTTGGGAGTCTGGGACCACCTTTGCTGGGAGGAACTAGTGAGTACTGTAGACCAGGAAGACTTTAGCTGGGCCCTGGTAACAGCTGGAACTTCTTAACTGAAAGTAGGTGCTCAGTTGTATCGTGTTCTGTAATTCGGTCGTCTTAAGTTACTTGCTGTGATTAGAATGAGAGAAAAGGAGTTCTGGAGACTTTTCTTCTAGGAGAAATATTCTGTTACAGAAGTATAAGATTACTCAAATTTTGAGATTTCTATTCAGTTAGGAAAAAGTCAGTGCCATCAGCCAAGTTAATCTTAAAGAGAAGAGACTTAATTTCTTTGCCAAAAGATATGAAAAGAGTGACATCCTTTTCCATTATTTTCCAAGGCAGGGATAGACGCTTTGGAAGTCAGATTTAGAAACCAAGTATAATTTAGTTTCTCTTTCAGCCTCCACAGGAGGTCTTCTGGCCTGACTATTTTAACTCACCTGTGGGGAAGGGTGAGCAGAATATATGCAGCTTGGTGGGAAGAGCTGAGACTGAGTCAAGAGGGGAATGAAGGCAGGCTCCTTCATTTCCTGACTGTTCCATCTCGGAGAAGTTACTTAATCTCCTTCAGACTCAGTTTCTGCATTACTAAAATGACGCCAAGATTACTCCCAGTCTCACAGGATTACTGAAGCATAAAGTGAGATAATTTGTATGGCTGGTGAAAAAATGAGTACTTTATCATCTTTGCTGTGACTATGTATGATAGAAAAGGTAAGTTCGAATGGTGACCTTCATTTTTTTCTCTCTGCCTTTCTTGATTTTCCTAACCTTCTGGCAATGGGTAGTTATTTCAAGTTTATTCTTTCTTGTTTGCTTTCATTGACTATTTAGTGAATGGGCATCACAGCTGTGCACATCCTTACTGACTTAGACTCTGTTGAAAAATCAAAACTGTTGGTATGTCTTGCCACTGAAAAGGACCATGTCAACTGATAGGAAACATTCTCCCTACTTTAGGTAAGCTTAGTATTGATGCAAGTAATTTCTTGCTCAAAATACTTTTTAATACTTTTCTTGAACATTTGTCATCTCTAAAAATATATAATGCTTTTAATGTTTGAATCCACATTCCCTCAGGTATGGGCATTTGACATTGGGAGGTTTTCATTTATTTATGTCACATTGGGATAAAAAGACTTATAAACCAAGTATGGCCACATCTCATTTATTCTTAATTTATTAAATAGAACATAATAAGAAATCAATATGACCTTATTTCCTTAATATTTTTTGGTGGCTTTTCTAAGTCAGCTTGCAGAACAGAAGGAGAGATTTTAATGAAGTAATAGAAAATGGAAGAAATGATTATGCAGCTCTCCATTAAGCAGTATTTTAAATAATTTTGAGAAATCGAAAAGCATTCTTTGGATAAGAGGGGATTCCTCGTTGATTGAAATTGCTTTTGTGTTGATTGAACCTGTTCTGCTGCTTTATGTGTTACTTTGATGAGATTCATTGCTGTGTTTTCTTCAACCCTGTCCTGCCCTGGGTCTCTCCCATACCAGTAAATGGCACTGGTGTTCATGCAGTTGCTCAGGCCAACAACATAGGTGGCAGCTTTGATTTCTCTCTTCCTCTCGCAGTTCACAGTCAATCCTTGAACAAATGCTGACAGCAGTAGCTTCATAACATTGGCAGATTCGGACTGCTTCTCACCACCTTACCCACAGCACCATCATCTCTTACTTGCCTTATTTCAGTAGAAACCAAAGTGGTCTCCTCCATCGCCGGTTCTCCATGAAGCAGCTGGAGTGAGCTTCACATCAATTCTGCTTACAAACTTTCAATGGCTGCTTATCACACTGAGAATAAAATGAAATCTCCACTGCCATCCTCCATGAACTGCCCTTGTCCAACAACCACTTCCCAAATGGCTCTTTTTCTCCCTTTTGCCATGGAGTCTGCCCTTCCTTTGAATTGTACATACCTCTACTTCACTTCAATTGTTGATGCATTTGTCCACAGATGGTTCCTGGATATTCCCATGCATTACACTCTCACTTCCTTAAAGTCTCTCCTGAAGTGATGCGTCTTCTAAGAAGCCTTTCTGTTCACCTGTTTTATTTTTCTTCATGATACTTACCACCATCCAAACTTGCATTGTCCATTTAGTGGTTCATTAATCTTTTGCACATCCAGTCCCTAGAATGTATACTCATTGAGGGCAAGGAACTGGCCTTTCCATTGTTATTTACCTAGTGCTAAGAACAGAGCCTGGCATAGAGTGGGTTCACAGTGACTTTCTCATACAATGAGGATGTTATTCCTTTTTGTTTAATGAAAACAGGTAAAATTATACAGATAATTTCAGGACATATGCGTTAGTTTCCCAGACGGACACTCACCCTCAGTTGATTTTAGGATATATTGTTGAATATGCATTTTGAAATTCAATTCCTGCCATTATTCTTTGACCAGAATGTATAATTTTACAGTTGACCTGCAGGGAGCAGCTCGTTAGCAGTTTGCTGGTCCCCTAAGCTCTTGTATGCTCAGCCTCCCCCACTGCCCTGGTGCAGGCCTGGCTAAGTTGGAGGGTAAGAGGAGCCTACTCTTCCCCAGCAGACAGAGTCTGGAATTAATTTTGCAGTCCTAAGTTAGGTATCCTGGGATGAGGGGAGGCACTAGTTTTTCCACTGAGATGCAGGCCAATAACCTGTCTCAACAGTGTACCTCCACTCTATATAATAGATTCTATCCTCACTCTTGATTTTTATTCCAGTTCTTTATCAGGCCTGGGGCTTAAACATAAATCCCACTGCATTTGGAAGAAGTCAATTATATTCTGTCAGATGCTAACCTTTCTTCACAACCTCTTTTATTTCTACTCCACCTCAAGCGGCATCTGTCAGGGTCCCCTTTAGGTGAGTGACCAGTTACTATATGCCATCTCCCTAGAGTGAACCCTGTCACTGTTGTCCAGAGTCTACTTGCTGAGCCTCTTAGGGCGTCCAGACCACACCCCCCAATATTGGACCTAGTTCAGATTAGATTTTAATTTAGCATAACCTTTTATATATTATGTGCAAGATCAAGCTTTAAGCTCTGCACCTAAACCAGATGAATTATCATACCCAGCCTAGGGACCATTTGATTTACATCCCCAAAGTGTTGCTTCTTGAGGATCTAAGGTGATTCAGATCCTGTGAAACAAGAAAACTATTGATATTAGGGGATATTTGGCAATTTGTAGTAGTTGAACAAATCTGTTGCATCTTTGTGGTTATGTAACAAAACTCATAGACAAAGCTATGTAGACAAAGACAGATACTATATTTTTCTTTGGTGGTGATTTTTCATAATCCAGGTCAGAAAAAAACTGCTTAAAATATTTGTTAGTTATCATGGCTTTTTTTTCCCGTGGAAGAAAAGTTTCCTTGTTTACTTGCACCTAACTTGCCTCATGAATATTCAGCTGCCAATGGAGCTGCAAGCCAATATCCATAGAAACGAACTCATTAGTAGCATTTTGTTGGCTGCTATTTGATTCATAAAGTATGTAGAAGTATTTATGATATTTCATATTTTATTTTTTGTTGATTTTTGAAACATAAAAAGGATTATTGATAATTATTATCCCAGATTTTCACAGTTGAGCTTATTTAGTTTTTCTCGTATTTCTTGAATGTATAAGGAAAAGATATTTGACCACTTACACCAATTTTTACAAAGTAAATTATGAATAAAAAGTCATAAGTGACTTAAAAGCAGTTTAAAAATGTTTTACATATTTATACATATACAATATTTGTTTTTCTTAGTTGGTTATTAATGCCATTGATGTAGTTTGCTATGTGGATGATGTAAAAAAGAATGGTTCTCCTTTTTGAAGGCCTTCTTTAAAAAAATTTTGCTGATATTTAATGAAAACAGCATTGAAGAAGTATATTTGTTTATAAGAAATAGAAAAAAACAGTAATAACAGCAAACACAGACATTTACTCTTGATGTACCCATTACTTTACATATATTAATTTGTTTAATCCTTACAGCAAGTCTATAGGAAAAGATACCATATTACTCTTATCTTACAAATATCGAAACTCTGCCCCAGAGAGGTAAAGTTTCTTGTGTGGTCACACATCTAGTAGTTGGCAAAGTTGGGATTCAAACTCAGGCAGAGTAGCTCCGGAAAACTCTTCACCACTTCATGTTGCTGACTTCTGTCATGTTTTGGTAGAGACTACAAACTGGACTGACTGTTCTCCCAACACATTCTTTCCCCACTGATTTGAAGTGCCACCTGTTTCAAATGTAAATTCTACCTACTCAGGATATTTTCTGGACTGTCCCTGTGCCATCAATCTGTTAATGCTTGTCCGTATCAGCACAGCATTAACCGTTTTCATTCCTTTATACTAATTTCTTTTAGGAATAGAGTATGAGTCTAATGAAAAGGGAAAGGAAACAAGTTTCAGACTAAGAAAGGGTGATATGTTGTGGGTAAAGACAATATTTGGTCATGAGAGAAGGAGAGAATATGGTGAGTCAGAAAGGGCCATAGGATACTGACATGTATTTTTAAGTCATATGTGTTTTAAGGGTAATGGTGGACAATTTTAGAAGTCAGTTTTAAAGAAAAGGTAAAGTAGGTGCCTAAGTTTCTGAGGTATAAAAGTTGGAGACAAAGTGATATGGTTTGGCTGTGTCCCCACCCAAACCTCATCTTGAATTGTAGCTCACATAATCCCCCCATGTCATGGGAAGGACATGGTAGGAGGTGTTAGACTCATGGGGCAGGTCTTTCCCATACTGTTCTTGTGACAGTGAATAAGTCTCATGAGATCTGATGTTTTTAAAAAGGGCAGTTCCCCTGCACATACTGTCTTGCCTGCCACCATGTAAGATGTGCCTTTGCCCCTCCTTTGCCTTTTGCCGTGGTTGTGAGGCCTCCTCTGCCATTTGGGACTGTGAATTCATTAAACCTATTTTTTTTTTTTTTTAGAATTATCAATTGAATTTAATATGGTATCTGGATAAAAGATCATTTGCTAACATGGATTTCTACTTCTACATATCAGCAACAAATAATTAGAAATTGACATGAAAAAATTATATAGTGTAGGAGACATCAAATATTTGCAAATAAATTTAATGTAAGTTATGAAAATAAAATTTGTACTTTATACTAAAAAACACAATTCAATACTAAGGGAAATTAAAGTTCTAAATGAATGGAGCAATATATCGTGTTCATATATTGGAAGACTCAGTACTATAAATGAATTAATTCTTCCCAAACTGAGCCATACATTCAGTGTGATTACAATTAAAACCATATCATTTTCAATGAAATTTACAATGGATTCTAGATTTATTTATAAATAGAAATAACTTAAAAGAGTCAAAACAATCTTGAAACAACAACAACAAACCAGGGGACTTACTCTACCAGACTGAAGACCTGTTTTGAAGCTGTAGGGATTAGGAGCATGTGACATTGATGCAACGGTAGATAACAGACCAATGGTACAAAATTGAAAATTCAATAACATACCAAAACATAAATATTCACAGTTTTATGAAAAAGATGACTGCAGTGAAGTGGAAAAAAAGGTAGTATTTTAAATTAATGGTACTGATTAATTGGAATATCTGTATATAAAACATGAGTGTTGACCACTACCTCATACCATACAAAACGTCAATTCCAGATGGAATTCAGATCTAAATTTAAAGAAAGAATGAGAAAACTTTAAAAATGAAACAAAGAAATCTTCATGACCTTAGAACAAAGGTTTCTTAAAAAGGATATACATGGCCTAAGTATAAAAGAAAAATATTTGATAAATTGGAGTGTATTAAAAATTAAAACTGTTTATCCAATGACACTACTAAGAGAGTAAAAAGGCAAGCCAAGCTACAGAGTGGGAGATACTATTTTTCAATATGTATGAATATATACATAGTTTCAATACAAAGGATTCAGAATATTTAAAGAACTTTTACAAATCAATAAGAAAAAGACACATAGCATATTTCATTTATACAAAGTTCAGAAATAGCACTCCAAAGCTATTGTGTAAGAGCAGAATAGTTCCCATCCTTGGCCAGGCTAGTGATTGATTGGCAAGGGCCATTAGAGGGGCTCCTGGCATTCTGGAATTGTTCTATTTCTTTTTTTTTTTTCCCACTGCATCCAATTTTAGCATGACATAAGACAACTGGTAATATGCAACATGACTAAAAACACCTTCTAATTAAATTTGGTTTGGCATAAGAATAAACATAGATAAACATATTAGAATTGAGAATCTGAATATAAACCTGTAAATTTACAGTTAATTGATTTGCTGTTCAGTTCCCATGGCAACTTTCTTTTTTTCAATCCCTCCCCAACTCCTTACCCTCCACTGTCCCTTCCCTAGTCCCCCCCGCCGACAGACCTCAGTGTGTGATGCTCCCCTCCCTGTGTCCTTGTGTTCTCATTGTTCAACACCCACCTATGAGTGAGAACATTTGGTATTTCATTTTCTGTTCTCGTATCTTTCTTTATAAATTACCCAGTCTCCGGTATGTCTTCATAGGAGTATGAAAATGGACTAATACACAAAATAAATGTGTTTAAAGAATACAATAAATTCATGTTAATTGAAACAAATATTTATTATGATACCAATTTATAAATCTTTCTTTTATACCTCATGGATTGCACAGAAAGTTAGATCAGAGTGTAAGATGAAGGGGGGCAGTGGCCGTCAGTTGGAGACAGATCTTCGGGTTGGGATCCTCATTTGTTTCTCCGGGTTTTCCAGCATTAAATACTTTTCCTTCCCCACTGCTTATATTTCCCTTTCATGAGAACTACGTTCTTGAATAACGACTTGAACAGGAATAGTGTTCTGCACTTTAAATTCGGGAAATGACCAGTTTCCTGTGCCAGAGAAAAATATGTGCTTGAGAATATTATCTATACAATGTACTTTGTACTTCCCG
Source organism: Sapajus apella (assembly GCF_009761245.1). NCBI lineage: Eukaryota > Metazoa > Chordata > Mammalia > Primates > Cebidae > Sapajus > Sapajus apella. Next base: position 18,826,217 of record NW_022436975.1, read on the forward strand.
CTCAGCCTTTTCTTTCATCGTGCTGTGTTGTTCAAGTGATCTGATACCAATGTAAATTCCTGACCAGCACAATATGAAGTATTATTATATTGGAGACATAATAGCCTACTGGCATCTCTGTATAAATATTTGTATAATATTAAAAATAAGCCAATTTAACAGAGACATTAAGAAAAAAGTTGACAAATATCTTCATGTAACCTTCTGAACTGCATTTAGAAATCCATTTTACTTCATGTTTTTCACCAGCTGACACTGTGGAACATACTTACGTATGAAATGATACAAGAAAAATTTGGAATATGTGAAATATCTTTATTTCTTTGTTATAATTCGGAACCTCATTAAAAGTTTATTTTCATCTGACATTAAGTTTCTTTACAAATAGGATGACTTATGATACATAAATACATTATTATTTAAATTTTGTAAATCAGTCTTATAAATCATTTTCATTTAAGTGTTCCATTGGTGCCATAAAGAATTGATAGCACCCGGAAAAAGCAGCTTCGAGAGGAATAGTCTTCTTTTCTGAACCTGGATTTTCTATAGAGGTCTTGTCAGATTAGCCTGTCATTTTACTTCCAGCCTGTGTGCTTCTGGTCCATGCCCTGATCTTGTGACATCTCATTGAAATTAAAGCTGTGGTCTGACCAAACTTCACATGCATTGCTCCTTTTTTATTAATACCTTATGATCTAAGTTCTTTCAAGGATTGAGGAGATAGGCAACAATTCCTGCTAGCATCTTAGAGTTTGATCCTCAATAAACTTTTTGTGTCTTCTACTCTTTGTGAATCCCCAAATTTCTGAAATGGGTGGAAGATAAATAAATGAATAGAGAGATTGACGTGTATACCAAACGTCTGGGGGCTAGCCTGGGATCCTGAGCAGAAAAGATTCAATACATTGTGGAAGATCCAATAGTTAAAAAATAAAATTTTTTGCCACAAAACCTTGAATTATAATACTTGTTCTGATATCAAGGACTTCTTCAGAAGGTAGAGTCTGTTGAATTGGTTTACTGTTAATATAGGAGCAGAGATGAGAAGACAGGGGCCTAACTTACTCTTTAGTTCTGTTCTCTCCAGTGTTAGTAATAATTATAACTGCATTAGAAGTAATGGAACTATGGCTGTGGATGTAGTAATAGTGGAGAGTGATAACCGCCGCAGCAGCAGAAATATCAGGTAATATTTATTAGGCTGTATTTGTGTGCTAGCGCTTTGTAAACTGCCAACTAACATTGCCTCCATGTAATTGTAATTTTCTCCACTTTTCTGTGAGGCATGTATGATTATTAACCTGATTTAATGGATGAGGAAACTGAGACTTAAGAGCATTTGGCCTGTCATAAATACTCACCACAGAGCTAAACTCCACCCCCGGGAAACATCCTATATCTGTATGTGTTTGAGTGGGTATTTCTAGGTGTGCTGGGGGAGGAAGGTGGTGGGTTAATTTTGAAGGCTTCCAAACACCCCACTATAAGCATCATACACTTCCTAATCTTCATTCTTTTTGAAACTGATTTCTCCCTTGGGTTTGGTGTATCCCTGACTATTCAGGAAAGAGACATCAATCACCCAAAACAATACAAGGAACACAAGATCTTCATGAACCAAATGATACTTGGAATGAATACACCAATAAGAATTTATTGCCAAAATGTTACTTCATTAAAAAAATTTTAAAATAAAGAACATGGAATTATTTCAATCCTTGAGAAAACTAGCTGTATACATGCCTACCAGAGGTATCTCTAGCAAAATATATCACTTCTAAGAGTAAATGCCTCACTTAATTTTAGATTCCTTGGGGAACTAAGAGTTAAGTAAAATATGCACCAATTTTCTTAGATTTATTTTTAAGTATTTTCTTTTTTAGCTTATTATTATTATTATTTGCTCTGATCATGGGAGTGTACATTTTCACTGAAACACAACTCTGGAATTATCAGTATTAAAAATTTATGAGTTAAAAGGACCTTGACAAAACCTTGGGACTGTGGCTGGAAATGGAAATGGCTACAGAGATTCCTAAGTCAAAAAAAATGAGTAAAATGGGCCTTGTATTAAAACAAAAACAAAAACAGAAACAACAGTACTGTTAGAGTACATGGCAATTAACATTCAGCTTTGTTGTACAGGACGATAGGGAATAGTGGCAAAATGAAGGGAACATGTGGCTTCCTCAGCTCCATCTTACTATTATTCAGATAGATAGGCCCTGTGTTAATTTTCTCCAAGTGTTTGAAGAGAGGCTATAATTTTGACTTTTATGTGAATACATTTATTTTTAAAAATGTTAGCAATTGAATCAATATTTTAACCCCATTGTGCTATTTTAAAACATACCTCTACTGCTTTTGACCTCTGCTTTAGATTAACTCATTGCCTTAGGCCAATGGAACTTAAATATACTGTTAAAAAATTATTTTATAGACTGAGCTGTGAGATGAATTTTTGGCAATGAAGACTGTGGAAATGAGCTAGAAGTTAAATGCAACAAAAATTTAAACATTTAAGAAATTAGCAAAATACACACAGGATTGTATTTCACTGCAGACATCTCAATAAATTTCCTAACTTTCACCTTTAATTTTAGTAACTTTATGCATAATCGTAATTGTATCAAAAATGGTCCTGATTCCTATTTCATCTTCTGCCCAGTTTTGCTCCTGGTGTTCCTGTCACCCAAGTATTAAATATCTCCAAAACTCTTTGCCTTGTATGTAATGTACCAGTCATATGCTGACAAATGACGAATTCTTTCCCCTGAAAATTCCTGAAGAACTCTGTTCTTTCATATGTATTTTCTGTTATATTGAGGTCAAATAGAATGCGCTATGACAATGTGGTAATTATCTTCACATCTTGGTCAAGTTCCAGCCAAAGGAGGTTTTTATTTTTATTTTTTGATTTGGATGGAATAATGAAAAATTATCTTCTCCTAAGCTCTGAGATGATAGTGATATCCATTTTGAATTAATAATTGGTCTGAAAAATAGTAAAACATCTTTTGGTGAGAAATTGAGCAGATATTAAAAGACTCAATAACTGACACAAAAAATCCTTTTGCTTCTGAATAACAAGGAAACAGCAACAATCAAAGTGTATAGAATCCTTCACGTATTTTTGTGACTAGGCTACTAATTGCTTCCTTGATTGATATAAGCAGGATTAAATGTGCCAATTAGCACAGTCTGAAAGGGCACTATAGATGCTGGTTGTTAAAGGGTGATTTTGAAATTACCTATTTACTTCCAGCTTTCAGAAGGAAGACTTAAACCTCTTAAAAAAATGTCAAACAGTTTTCATGATTTTGTGTTCTGAGCAAAACATCTAAAATCTGTCTTCACTGTTGTATAAAATGAGGACCTTGGGAAAAAGAAATGCTTGGTCAGAAATGCTAACAAGTTCCAGATTTCCTTTCGTATACAGTCAAACAAAAAGTTCCATATTGTCACGGAGGATAAGAAGATAAAAAGTCAGATAAAGACATGGTTTACTTTCTTAGTTTGTATGTTCCCTTCTAACTCATATTTTGATTCATTATTACTACTTGCTCGCTTCAATTTATCCATTTCAGAATGTGATTGAGTTCAGTTTATGAAGAAAAGGTTTATAAATGCAGAGGTGAAGTTTAAGCTTTGCTTGCACGAGAGGTTACCTGTTTACTATGTGGTCAATATGAAATGTAAACTGTGTAAACTAGGCAAATAAACCACCATGTAGTTTTAAGAGTAAATGGAATGAGATAAAGAACATTTTTGCTATGAGTATGTGGAAATATTCAAGAAAAACAAAACTAACACAAAAAATGAAACCGAATAATACTAATAAAATGAACTCTTAAAGTTAGAAAATTCTAAATCTTTTTTCATCTGTTATTCTTTAGAGTTCAAAAATTGTATCACATGTTTCCAATAAGCAAATTAGAGTGACATCCAATAGATATTCATTTTATTTATTTCAGCTGATGTTGAAGGGTTGGGCCTATTCCTTCTGATCTGATGTTGTAGTTACAGAATCTGAAACATGAATTGATTGTATCAGGAATAAATGTGGTCCTGAGTTCATGCTAGGAGTGAGATCTTGTGGTTCATTTGTTTTATTTTAAATAATCTTGTTTCTCTTTTTATATAAGTTACAACAGCTTATAGCTAAATATTCCAAACATTAGCAAGTGTACAAAGGTCACCTTCCTACCACCTAAAGGTAACTCTACCCATTGCGTGTTGGTAAATGCCACCTACTTTTTTCTCAATATCAATGCACACTTATATTATCCATGAGTATATATGTATATATTCTTACGCATCTGCATATATTTATGTATATAGCAAGTATGCCACTTAATAAATGTTTCCACCAGACAATATTTTATAGACATCCGTTGTATACACATGTGTATATATATTTTTATCACATTCCATTTATGATTGCACTTTTGCTATAGTCTAATTTGAATGTATAATAATATGTTTAATGACACTTTTAGTGATGGGCATTTGGATTGCTTCCAGTTTTTCCACTTTGGTAATCAATACAATGATTCCCCTTGTTTAAATATTTTTCTTGGAATAAAGTCATAGAAGTAGTATTGCGGGGTTCAAGAAAATGCCCACTTATTTTTCTTTTCATTTTTTGAGATAGGATCTCACTCTGTCACCCAGGCTGGAGTACAGTGGTGTGTGTGATCATGGCTCAGTGCAGCCTCAAACTCCTGAGCTCAAGTGAACCTCCCACTTCAGCCTCCTAAGTAACTAGGACTTCAGGTGTATGCCACCAGGCCCAGCCAACTTTAAAAATCTTTGTAAAGACGAGGTCTCACTGTGTTGCCGAGGCTGACCTCTAACTCCTGGCCTTAAGGGATCCTGCCTGGGACTTTCAAAGTGCTAGGATTATAGACCTGAGCCACCATGCTGGCTGGAAATACCGATTTAAAAATTTGAGATATGTTGTCAAGTGGCCCTCTTAAATGTACCATATTATTCTTATTTGCCATGTCCTGAGGGTGATAATGGATTGTGTCTTGAGGACATAAACCAAATTTGCTAGATGGAAATTCTCCTCTCCTTTTTCTCCTCTAAACTTTCTTTTTCAAAGTTCAATGTAAAGAAATTATTCTATTCTTTTTCTTTGTGTGTGTGAAAATAATAGCTTATTTAGCCATTGGCCAAAACTTAGTGACCACTGAGAAGATTCCAAATCTTTGAATTACTAAAGGGCTTATTTGCCTACCATAGAGATATGGAGAGCCGGGACCTGAACCCAGAAATTTAAATTCTTGCTTCTTAAAAGGCTGGGGGTGGGGATGAAGGGGAAAGGAAATTCTTTCATTCCTTCTTGAAGTGTCTTCCTGGGAAATAATGGCAGGGATATCTATCTATCTATCTATCATCTATTTTATCAATGAATCAATCAACCTATGTATCTTCGATCTATCTATTTATCTCTAATTCCTAAGAGAATCACTTCAGAATTTCTGGCCCTTTTGTTGTTTTATTAGAAATGCAATTTTCCATTAAATTTTTGTCTTCTTGCGCTTTGCAAGTCTCAGAAGTTTAAGAAACATGTGACTCTAAACGCTTACTTCACAACTTTGAGATCCTGGTTGATAAATTTAATTTACAAATACTTGATGATTTCAGGCCCTGCCCCAACATTGTAAAGGAAGTATAATTCCCAAATAGAAGCAGCAATGCACAAGGGTTTCTGTGTTACAACAAAACTATTATAGCAACAATTGCATTTTTACACTTTGGTTTCTTTTTTTTTTTTTTTTTTTTGAGACGGAGTTTCACTCATGTTACCCAGGCTGGAGTGCAATGGGGCGATCTCGGCTCACCGCAACCTCCGCCTCCTGGGTTCAGGCAATTCTCCTGCCTCAGCCTCCTGAGTAGCTGGGATTACAGGCACGCGCCACCATGCCCAGCTAATTTTTTGTATTTTTGGTAGAGATGGGGTTTCACCATGTTGACCAGGATGGTCTCGATCTCTTGACCTCGTGATCCACCTGCCTCGGCCTCCCAAAGTGCTGGGATTACAGGCTTGAGCCACCACGCCCGGCTACACTTTGGTTTCTTGTAAAAAAGTTAGTTTAATTCTGCTCACCACCTAGTCATTTTATTAACCTAATGTTACTTTTGTAATATCTTCTTGTTTTATGCAGGCATTCTTACACCGAATGAACCAGTGTGCAGCATCAAAAGTTGACAAAAATGTGACAGAAGAAACAGTGAAGGTGAGGAGGTACAATTGGCCCTCAACCTGAGCACAAGTTTTCTAGAGATAAAGTTTGCCGGTGGCATGGTACTTCACAGTCCTTCAGTTGATCAGTAGTTCCAGTATAAATTACTGTGCCCATCAGTTGTATTGGTAATAATTTTAAAAAGGAGAACTAGGGTTTAGGAAAAGAGACAGGAGGTTACAAGAAAGGCAGAGAGGTCAGAGATACTTATTTTTATTAATTTATTTATTTTTACCAAGGCCTTGGGAACATTTGAACAGAGGAAGAAAAATAAATTGGAGGCTAAGAACCTCAGTGTCTTCAGGAAGGAGGGAGCTGAGCTATGTAAGAGGATTGTTAGAAGTGGCTCAGGAAGGCAGGGTGTGGGCAAATGCAACTTCCAGTGTCTGTGATCACTAAAGAATGAAAGATTTCAGTGGTTCACTTCACATAATATCCTTAATTGAGAAACAGACGTATAATCATTTCTTTAAAACTGCAAGGAAGGAAAATTGTGAAGAGTTTTGAAAAAAAAAAAAGATGCTAAATGAAAATTAATTATACTATAATGATTATTCATTTAAATTATAGGTAGTATTCTTGATATTTATGATGCTAACTTATTGTTTTATTTTGCTGGAAATATAAAACCTTCTAAGGATTTTTAAAGGTTCTTCTGATTCTATTTCCCCATGAGTAAAATACCTAACTTTCAAATTCTCCTCCCAGGAGAATATTTTAGTTAGCTTGTTTTTGGTTGTAAGCTGTAGAAACCTCTTACTCAAATTGAATTGAAGACACTTTGGCTCACATATCAAGGACTCCAGACAGAAGAGAAGTATGTTTAGCACCTGTGACCCAGAGAGGCCAGCAAGGTTGCTAGATCCTCTCCAGCAAATCACTGCCAGCAGGTTATCAGCTTTGTGTTCAAGCTGATTCTTCCTGTGGCTGCAGAATGACTCTGCAAGCTGTCCCATCTTTTACTTCTGCATGTGGCATCTTCCGGAGGGAAAAGAGGAATGTCCATTCTGGTGTGTCCTTTTTAGGAGCAAAGATACCCTTCCCAGAAAAGCCTGCCAGCAATTCTGCTGGTTTCCATGCAGCCCAGCCTTGAGAAGGCAGTGGGATACCTGGCTTGGATTGGGCCGCTGAGGCCTTGCCCTGAGAGCCAGCCAGGGGCTCTTGGTTCCCAGAGTTGTATCTGTGGCCTGGAGTGGAAGTCCAGACAAAATCAAGGCTCTGCTGGCAAGGTGGGAGGAAGGCATGGATGTGCGATTTTCAGGTTAGAGAGAGAATACTATGTGATCATAAGACTTAAAAAAATGCTTCACTACTGAGCTTACTTACACATGTGTTTATTTACAGATGTTGTTCTCAAACATTGAAGACATCCTTGCAGTACATAAAGAATTCTTAAAAGTTGTGGAAGAATGCTTACACCCTGAACCTAATGCTCAACAAGAAGTGGGAATCTGCTTTCTTCACTTTGTAGGATACATTTCTGTTCACTTTAAAAGTTCCTTTCCCCTCAATTTTAAGATTTAGCTTGTGGCATAGTGGTATGTGTGAATTCAGTATTAGAAATAAAATCTGACACCAAAAGTTTGGGGTCTTTTAAGGCCAATGAAATCTCCCACTTAGAGCCAGAAATGGGGAGAGTGCCTCACATCATCCATTTTACTCAGTGAAGAATAAACAGCCTTTTCTTTTCCCTGACAAGTTAGTTCTTCGCATCCTCTGTAGCTTTGAATTCTAATGAATATTCAGGCTGTTCATAATGAATGAATTTTTATGTTTCGCTCAAACATAGAGCATTTTTCTTTTGAGGCAGAAAATCCTCACTCCTATAATGGCACGATGAGCCTTTTATTAGTCAGAATGTTCCCTTGTTAACAACTTGTGACAAACCTGGAGTTGAATAAACCCAGTAGCAGGAATTTTCCCCAAGGGTTTCTCAGAAGATTGTACTGAGCAGTGCGGCTGCAATAACCAACCAGTACTCATTTGTTTCAAATTACACATCCTATGCCAGGATGATCATTTTTGTCTCTTTATATATGATGCCCTGAAATTATTTATGCAATTAATTTGCAAAATAAAAAGACACCTGTGTAGTGAAAATTGTTTTCAGAGCTAAAGGGCATCCACACCAAAAAAAAAAAGTCCTGCTATTTATACCATTGCATTGATGCTAATTTTGAGAATACCAGTTTGAATCCATGTGCTTATCAAAATGCTAGACAATTAATGTTTTGTTTAAAAATGTGTAAGAGTAGTCATAGAAATCAAGTTTTGTGTATTTTTAATTTTCCATCTAGTCTTTTAGAAACATTTCGATAGTTTCAAAATCTGTCTTTATGTAGTGAGCCGGCTCTGTGTTCTTTTTGTAATCAGAAAATATTTCATGAAAATAATTATATTAAAAGGAGAGGCTCACTGGGTGTAGGAAGATCAAGCTGTGTTTTTCTTGGGCACAGCTGGAAGCCACGGGTGTTTGTGTCCACTCACTAAAGCCTACTTGATTTCACGAAGGAATCAAAAGAATCAGAATCTTCTGCCAGCCGGAGTAGTTGCTATCTCAGTCCAGGGCTGCGCCTGGGAATCTAGCACCCTGACATCCATTTCCTTAGTAACACTTTATGAATCTGTCATCCCTGAATTTAGCTAAACTATTTCTGAAGTTGTTTTTTTTTTTTTTTTTTTTTTTTTTTTTTTTCTGGCTCATGTCATTTCTTGAGATAAATGATTCAATATATTTTCTGCTGGTTGTATAAAGCAGCACTTAATGTTTCTCAGTGCATGCCTTTGAAATTTCACTGGGCACCCTTTTGTTCTAATATTTGATCGATAAATTTTTTGTGCCTTTCTTTTATTGGTGCTCTTTGGATGATAATACACTTTAAGGAAATATTACAAATGAGAGGGAGCTTAGAGATCATGATGTCACAAATCCCCTTGTTTTGAAAGAATACCTTCTGTTTATCTGTGAAGGCTATTTATTTTGTTTCTACTTTAGTGACAGCTCTGTTAGAAAATCTCTATGTTGATCCCAAATCTGCCCATAATTGCCCTTGCAACATCCACCTAAAGATCCTAGTTTTATATTTGGAGCTACATAGAATTGTCAGTCCTTTACAATAGAATGCTGTTTGAAAGTAGTCATGATTTCCTGACTTTTCTATTTCTACAAATATCACTATCTGAAACAAACTCTCAGATGTGGTATCTTCAGGGTCTGTCATTCTCTTAGTTGCTAGATATTCTTCAGGTTGTCAGTGTCTCTCTTAAGCACAACTGTCTAGACTGGTGTATATGAGCTGCAGGGTCCTGTGTGTCTCTATTTCTGTACAATCTGGCACTTGCTTTCCCTTCACCAGAAGACTTTCTTCCCTCTCCCTGCGTAGGAATCATGGATTCATCTCCCTGGACCCTGCTCAGATCGATTGACCTTTCTCCTACATAGTTTCCTTCTTCAGTTTTCACAAATAACAGCAAGAATATGTATGCAATTTCTTCCTCTTTTTAAGCTGTAACTGAATCCTCATGGCAAAGTTCAGCCCTCTCTTTTCTGTGCTTTGCCACCCTTTGGTTCATTTGTCTACAATTGAATTCATCAGGGTGGAATATAATTGATATATGTCTCCCTTTCTAGGCTATTCATCATGGGTCAAGGAAAATAAATAAAATTTGTATATAGATGCATACACACCGTATAGCTCTTAACACGTAGTAAACAGAAAAGTTTCTTTTTGCATACCACATAGGTTAAAATTGCAGAATGATTAATAAGATAACTCATTTATTCTTACTTGAATTCACAGAAAGACAAGTTTCGTATCTATGATGAATATTGTAGTAACCATGAGAAGGCACAAAAATTACTTCTTGAACTCAACAAAATAAGAACAATCCGGACATTTCTTTTGGTAAGTGTATATTTCTATGTGACTGCATGTTGATATGTGTTGCTAGGCCTAGTGAGAGCCAGTGAATAGCATCAATATGGTATAAACAACTATGGGATAACTCTGTTAGCTTCCTCAGGCGAGGAAGCAAGAGTCCTTTGATAAAAATAAAAGTGAGAGCTGGGATCAGCTCGTGTTTGGGGTAGCACTGCTAATGCCCTCTCGTGGTTGATTATGAATTATCTGTGAGACCCCACAGGTTCCTAGTGAGAGAGGAACTTCTGCCAGAGTTCATCACTGCTTTATAGCCCCAGTTCCCTTGGGCATCCTTATGTCTGCTGAGAGAGCTGTAAGTAGGGCAGTAATAGGAAGAAAGCAAATTGTGGATATAGTAGAAAATAAGTGTAAAATTTAACCTTTTTCCTGCATACATTCAGTATTTTTTTTCATAAAAACAACAAGAATATATGTTTAATTTCTTTAGCTTAGCACAAATAAATGCATATTTTGGCTGTCACATGGGCAAACTAATCGCCAGTGAGGAGCAGATTGTAATTGTGCGATCCAGTGATATTTAGCAGAGTGTGGAGTAATACAACCGTATCCCAAATTCAGTTTTAGGTCATTTTTGTCACCTCAGAAAGACTTCCATGTCCCTTTATAGCCTATGTCTGTTCCCACCACTAGCACCGGGAATACACTGATTTGTTTTTATCCCTATAGATTGCATTTTCTGGTGATTTTATATAAATGGACTCATACAATATAATCTTTAGTGCTGACCTTCTTTCACTCAGTAAAATGTTTTCAAAGTTCATCCTTGCTATAGCATGTTTCCATGTTTCATTCATTTTATTTTATTATTTCTTATTATTACTTTTGAGACTGAGTCTCACTCTGTCACCCAGGCTGGGGTGCCCAGGCTGGAGTGCAGTGGCGCAATCTTGGCTCACTGCAACCTCCTCCTCCTGGGTTCAAGTGATTCTCCTGCCTCAGCCTCCTGAGTGGCTGAGACTACAGGCAACCGCCACCAAGCCCAGCTAATGTTTTGTATTTTTAGTAGAGATTAGGTTTCACCATGTTAGCCGGGATGGTCTCAATCTCCTGACCTTGTGATTCACCTGCCGCAGCCTCCTAGGGTGCTGGGATTACAGGTGTGAGCCACCATTCCTGGTCCTCATTCATTTTAATTGCAAAATCACTTTCCATTGTATGGATATGCTGTATTTTGTTTATCTATTTGCCTGTCAGTGAAAACTGGGCCTGGGTCTAGTTGGGCTCCTATAAAGAATGCTGTTATGAGCATTTATGTTCAAATCTTTGAGTGGACATTATGTTTTTATTCTTTTGGATAGACACTAAAGTGGTCTTGAATACTGTGATAAATGATAAGCTCAAGTTTAACTAATTAAGAAACTGCCCAACTATTTGTCATTGTGGCTGTTGCATATTCACTGGTAATACACGAGGATTTCAGTTTCTCAATATCTTTGCCAACACTTGGCATTTTCAGTTTTTCTGATTACAGCCATGCTAGTGGGTGTGTAGCACTGTCTCATGGTGGTTTAAATTTGTATTTCGCCAGTGACTAATTACATTAAGCATGCTTTAATGTACTTATTAAATGTTCATGTCTCCTTTAATAAAATGTTTATTCAAATCTTTTACCCATTTTAAAATTGGGATGTTTGTTGTATATTGAGCTATAAATGTTTGTTATTTCAGATATAAGTCCTGTATCAGGCATATGATATGCAAATATTTCCTCCCAGTGTGGTTTGTCTGTTTTTAAAATATCACCTTTTAAAAATCAGAAATTTTACATTTTGATGAAGTCTAATTTATTACATTTTTTTCTGTTAAGACCATGCTTTTATTGTCATATGTAAGAAATTTGTATTCAGGTCTTGTAGTTACTTTTTTTTCTTTGTTTTCTCCTTTTGATGCTATTGTGATTGAAATTATCTTAATATTATTTTAAAATTGTTCACTGCTAGTATATAGAAATTTAATTGACTTTTGTTTATTGATCTTGGATCATTTGATCTAAATTTATGTGTTTAAGTAGTTATTTTGTAGCTTGTTTAGGATATTTTGCATATAGGATCAATTATCTGATAATAAGGATGATTTTACTCCTTCCTTTTCATTGTGGATGATTTTTTTTTCTTGTCTTATTGCACTGACTAGAACCTTCAGCATAATGTTGAATAAAACTTGTAAAAGCAGGCACCCCTGCCATGTTTCTGATCTCAGTGTGAAAACATTCAGTCCTTCCCCATTAAGTATGATGTTAGCTATTGATTTTTTAGTAGATGTTCTTTCTTATGTTGAGGAACTTTCATTATATTTCTAGTTCATGTTATGTGATGTGAATAATAATGTTCATATACATCGACAATGCCATGAATTATATGCACTGATAATTCTATGAATTACTATCCGTATTATTCATATTGTTTAATGATCCAATTATTGAGAATGAGACATTGAAATCTCCATGTATAATTAATTTATATATTTCACCCTTTCATTCTGTCAATTTTTGTTTGCTGTATTTTCAGTCTCTGATGTTAGATATGCATGCATTCATAATTGTTATATTCATATTTCTATTTATCATCATGAAATGGTCTTCTTTGTCCCTGTGGTGTTTCTCCTGTTAAAGCCTATTTTTCGTAATAATATTATAGCTAGGAGAGCTCTCTTACTGTTTGTATGTTGTATCTTTTTCCATTACTTTACTTACAAGCTATTCATGATCTTTGAAATGACTCTGGCAGATGGCATATTGTTGGATCTGCTTTTTATCCAGTCTGACAGTCTCTGGGGCCCTCGGTTTATTTGCTTTTAATGTAATTATCAATATGGTGGTATTTACATGTGACATTTTATTATTTTTTCCTACATGTCTTTTTTGTTTGTTTCTCTGTTCTTCTTTTACCACCTACTTTTGTGTCAGTCAAGCATTTTTTTCATGTACTATTTTGATTCCTCTCAATTTTTAAACTATATTGTTAAGAGTTTTTTAGGTGATTGCTCTAGGAACTACACTATGCATCTTAACATATCAAATCCATATTAGGTTAATATTGACTTAATTCCAGTTAAATATAGGGGAAATTTGGCTACAATATTTCCTGAATGGAAATGGAAAATGTTCCATTTCATCTCTCCTCTATTGTGCTATTATTGCCATATATATTATGTTATATATATTATAAACTTCACAACACCATGTTACAATTATTGCTTTCTATGTTCTTCTACAGCCTTTTATGTTTACATATTTATTTACTCTCTCTGGTGCTCTTATTTCTTCCTGTGTATTTGACTCTGATATTAGGCTTTTCAGCCTGACGTACTTCCCTTAGCATTTCTTGTAGGTCATTTCTGCTAGCAATGACTTTGCTCATTTTTTTTTTTTTTAAATCTGCGAAGGTCCTTGTTTTGCATTCATTTTTGAAGACTAGTTTTATTTGGACATATAACTTTTTGATTGATAAATTTTTTTCTCAGTCAATGCTTTGAATATATCATTCTCCTACCTTATGACTTCCATTGTTCCTGATGATAAGGCATCTGCTTTAATTGTATGGTTGTTATACTTTATATGATGGGTCATTTAGCTCTTTTTTGCTGCTTTCCACATTTTCTCTTTGTGTTTGTCTAGGTGTGGATATGATTATACAGTTTTTATTTATACTTGAGCTTTTGGAATCTATAGATTAATTTTTCATCAAATCTGGAAAGATTTTAGCCATTATTTTAGAAATATTTATCTGACCCTTTTGTTTTCTTCTTTGGTGACTCCAATTACACACATGTTGGTAAGCTTAATGTTTTCTCTTGGTTCCTGATGCACTTTTTATTTTTCTACAATCTCCTGGGCTCAAGTGGTCCTCTTACCTTAGCCTCCCAAAGTGCTGAGACTACAGGCATGAGCCACTGTGCCTGATCAGGAAACATATTATTTATATACGTATAAGGAGCTGGCTCTAATAAGCCAGTCTAATGTGATAGCCAACCTTTGGTATTATGAATTGAGTTCAAAATCTATACAGTACTAATACACAAGACAATGTAAGTGGGCTAGAGAGCCCTGAATGATTTTAGGGCACTTCAGTCCAGAGGTAGGTGAGGGATGCCTGCTTTACAGGGATGCTAACGTACTGGAATGGAAACATCCTGGAAATATAATGAGATGTAGATAGTTGTGTTTCATAGGATTCCTCTGGGGGAAAATACCATACAGAGTTTGAAAGAATATTTTGATAACCTGATTGCAGTAGGGAGTGAAACTTCCAAAGAGCATGCTTGTGTAAGAGCATGTATTTACTGCTATGCCTTCTGAGGTGTCTGGGTGGAGTTACATTCATAGCTCTGATTTTGCTGACTTAGACACACAAATTGAGGCTGATACGCAGTTTCACAGGACAGCAGAAAATTGTTCTGCTACCATCGTCTTCTTTTGCACCCTTTCCTGATCAACACTTAGCCTCTCCTCTCAATGGACCTGAAACGGTTTTAAAAATTGTAGTATGAAAGTTGCTAACTTAGTTTGATATTTGAGGGGCTCTCTTCTCCCTCTGTTAGATATTTATTAAATAGTTTGTCTGTTATAGAAACTGCAGAAAGAGGCTTAGGCCGGGCATAGTGGCTCAAGCCTGTAATCCCAGCACTTTGGGAGGCCGAAGCGGGCGGATCACAAGGTCAAGAGATTGAGACCATCCTGGCCAACATGGTGAAACCCCGTCTCTACTAAAATTATAAAAATTAGCTGGGCGTCGTGGCACATGCCTGTGGTCCCAGCTACTCAGGAGGCTGAGGCAGGAGAATTGTTTGAACCCAGGAGGTGGAGGTTGCAGTGAGCCGAGATTGTGCCACTGCACTCCAGCCTGGCGACAGAGTGAGACTTTGTCTCAAAAAAAAAAAAAGAAAAAAAAAGAAAGAAAAAGAAGGTTTGGGCAAGTTTCAAGTCTGTTTCGTTGCATGTTCCTTATTAAGGTGGAGGCTTTATTTATCAGAGTCCGTTTTCTCTTGACCACCTATTTATCATCAGTGAAAGCTGCTTCAGTTTTACCCCACTCTGATTCCTGATTTTGAAATTTCTTCATT
Source organism: Sapajus apella (assembly GCF_009761245.1). Classification (NCBI taxonomy): domain Eukaryota; kingdom Metazoa; phylum Chordata; class Mammalia; order Primates; family Cebidae; genus Sapajus; species Sapajus apella. The sequence continues at coordinate 18,841,473 of NW_022436975.1, forward strand.
CATCTTGCCTCTGTGGAGATCCTGGCTGACCTCCTTCTCTGACACTGGCTGCCCAGTGTCTTTAGTGCAGTGTGATAGCAAAAAGTGACTCGGAGATCACTTTCTTAAAACCTACCCTATTTATGGAGAGGAAAACTAGAATTCTGAAGTCAGTTCAATTTGTATAACTAGTCAGCTGCAGAGCCTGAGTTAGAACCCAACTGTCTTGAAACTTGCTCTTTTACAGTATACCTTTCTTTATAAGCAAAATCAGTCTGTTTATCCATCCACTTATCCATCCATCCATCCATCCATCCATTCATCCATTCATTCATCTCTCTATCTCTTTCTCCACCTCTTTTTCCTCAGACTTCACACTCAGGAGAATATAAGTGCATTAATTTTTAAGATACAGATTGAAAACAGTTCTGTAACTAGCATTTCTCTTTGTCTTTCTGTGAATATTTGTGACTGAATATGCTCTTCTTAGAGAAAGGAAGCATATATAGACATATGCTTTCACTAGTTTTCAGTATTTTATGGTAGAAGAAAGTTTTACAGCCTGAGATTTTAAAAATGTAATTAATTATGATTATTTTCACCCCAGAACTGCATGCTGCTTGGAGGACGGAAGAACACAGATGTTCCCTTGGAAGGATATTTAGTAACACCAATACAAAGAATATGCAAGTACCCTCTCATTTTGAAGGTATTTTATGTGCTACCTCACTATTGCCATTTCCTTGTACCTGCATATTTTGCTGATGATCTTTTTAAAAAATTCTTTTAAAGAGTCTGTTATTCTAAAGGAAGGGCAGATCGTAAGTATTGGAAAAAAGTGGCCATTTTATCACACATTTATATATAGTATAGGAAACAGATTTTCAGTGGAAAAGCCACTGAAAGAGCTTTTAGTGCTCTTCGTATAAAACACATTTGTTTGAGTTTCATTTAGAGGAAATGCATTAGCTTCAAGATAGATCCCATTAAGTTAATTATGACTAGTTTATATAGCATTTTGTAGGATCTTTTATTTTAAATAAATTCACTGCTGACATATTTTCGATTTCCTCAAACTTTGATGACTTTGCGATGCTAATGAAATTAAGGTCAAAATTACAAAATTGCAGAACCAGGATTTAAAATTATTATTACAAAGGAATAGAGGCCGGGCGTGGTGGCTCACGCCTGTAATCCCAGCACTTTGGGAGGCCGAGGAGGGTAGATGACGAGGTCAAGAGATCGAGACCATCCTGGTCAACATGGTGAAACCCCGTCTCTACTAAAAATACAAAAAATTAGCTGAGCATGGTGGCGCGTGCCTGTAGTCCCAGCTGCTCGGGAAGCTGAGGCAGGAGAATTGTCTGAACCCAGGAGGCAGAGGTTGCGGTGAGCCGAGATCGTGCCATTGCACTCCAGCCTGGGTAACAAGAGTGAAACTCCGTCTCAAAAAAAAAAAAAAACAAAAAAAAAACCAAGGGAATAGTATGGGTCACATGAGCCAATAAATGATAGAATGTAGAATGAGATTGCTAAGAAAACATTGCCTCTAGAAGATGTAAAACATCCTACTAATGGTTTTAGGTGTGTTGCCTCATTATAGTAACCACAATTTTTATTATGAAAAATATACTGTATTGTGCCAACTACTGCCCTTACTGCAAGGGACCTATGAATAGGTCAAGATAGCAATTTTTGAAACTACGTTTTTTGGCACCATAACATCAGGTTAGGCAGTCTGGGATAGTGGTTAAGCACATAAGCTCTGAGTTTAAATCCCAAGTATTGTGCTTACTGGGCATGTATATATGTAGGAATATATAATGATAATGATTAAGTATATAAGTCATTTAGCATAGTATGTGCTTTATAAGTGTTAGCCGTTATTATTCATATCTACTTGATCCTATTTTAATGTATTAGTTACTACTTGGCACAAAACTTCAAAATATACTCAGAAGTACTAGAGACTTATTAACTAGTGTTTTTATTGATTTATTTTTTAAGAAATAAATGTTGAATTTGAATTAAAAATATAGCTTAATAGAATTCTTGTCAATTCTATAAATTGGATATCTGTGTAAATTTTGTTTGAAAATATTTGCTCCTTATTAAGTAAATAAAAGTCTAGCATTGGTTGGTTAAGCCATAAAAAGCCACAGAAAGGCTGACACAGGAGTCCCTAACTCTACAGAGGGAGTATTGGTGCAAATATGTCTCTTTTCTTTCTGAGAATCTCTATAGACCTCTGACTTGACTCAGTTTGCATGTGTACTCATAACTGCAGTTATTCCTGACACTGATTTTGGAATCCCAAGGGATTTGTTTTTTCTAAGAAGGGATAGGGAGATTAAGAAGGTTACATCATGACAAAGTGGTTATTCTAAATTACTCATTTGTGATTAGAGATGAACTCAGGTATTTGAACTGACCTCTCAAAAGATAGCATCATGACACATGCTTTCTTAGCCAGAAGGTCAGTTCAGAGCTCCTTCAAGCAGTGGATGGATGACCTCCTTCCCCTTTTCTGGTAGATTATCTTCATGAAGAAACATGAAAAAAACTGTTAGCTCATGTAGTAGATATGTTGGCATTGATATTTGTCTCTTTTGTATCATCAGCTGAAAAATTCTGCTGGGATTCTCTTTGATTTAGGGTGGTTTTATTTATTCAGGGAAAAATATTATATGGATTAGGCTATAGTATTAGGAAAAGATACATTGGTATTATTTGTGGAGCTTTAAATTACTGAGTTGGTCAATCAACATTGGGTAGATAGTGAGTAACTGCCAAGAGATTGTGAGTGTTGGTCTTGTCTTGCTATTTCACATTATGTAAGTTCATATTCAAGTCCTTAGATAATTGGACCCCAAATTATGGCCTGCAGATTGACTTGACCACTCCACATAATTTACAGGTGCTTCTACTCTAGAGTTTCTGGAGAAGCCTGCATGTCTCATTTATGGATTTGTGATCCAGCATAAATTTTAAACCTTGTCTTGGGAGTGATATAATGTGTATTTCTCTGGTGTTAACTCTGAGAACACGGTGTGAACATAATGAATGCAGGGCCCAAGTTTATGGCAGAATTTTCAACAATAATAGAACTCAAAAGAATATAATGACTGCATATTTTCCCACTGTTTTGTTGAGAATTTAGAAAATTCAAGACTTGCCTCAGGATTTCAGTAATTGTGCTAGTTACGTGATGATGGCAACCTTAGTAAAGAAACACATGACTAATTAAAAAGCAATGTGGTTCCGACTGTCTAGACAGTGGGTGAAGATGTTTAATTTTGTGCTTTTAAACAACAACTAACAGGACCTTTTAATATGTTTAAGAGATTAAAGATTATTCTAGTTTCGATAAGTGGGAAAAGATACAAATAAAAAGACCCTCCAAATCCCCTAAATACCAAAAACAAAAAAAGGAAGCTATTGAGGGATATATGGTAGTTCATTCATCATGAGAATAAGCCTGCGTAATTGGACAAAACAGCAGAAATTGCTCCTTTAATGATGGAGTATTGTAGAATTAATAAATTATCTTATTGTAGCATAAGACATTATTTAAAAATTTTACCTTATGACGTTTTTATAGTTTCTCAAAAACATTAGAAAATAAGATGTTTAAATTATTTTTGAAATTGTGACATACTTAAAGATTTGTTATTCTGTTAAACACTCTAGAAAAATGAAATTAACATGTAAAGACGTGCTTCTGTTAGAACCAAAGTCAAATTATTAAAAAAAAATAAAAATTTTTGCTCCTGGTAAGATATTTGACCATTTGGAAGGAGGAACCTAATTTAATTTTTAAAAACAAAATGAGTTTAAGGAAAAATTAAAGTGACTGCACAAATGTGCATTTGGGTTATACTTACTCATTGATTCCAACTTTTGTTTTTGATCTTAATCTTAGAGGAATTTGTGATGTCACTTATGGAAGTGGCTCTCACGATCTTTGCAGTTTTCATTTCCTGGTCACTCTGAACCTGCTGTACCAGAAAGCTGAAGATCAAAGGGCAATTTGTTTTTTTGTGTATAAACAGGAGTTGCTGAAGCGGACTCCACGGAAACACCGTGACTACGCAGCAGTGATGGAAGCTCTTCAAGCCATGAAAGCTGTCTGTTCCAACATAAATGAGGCCAAGAGACAGATGGAGAAGTTAGAAGTGTTAGAGGAATGGCAGTCTCACATTGAAGGCTGGGAGGTACATCCACTTTGCTCAACAATCAAGCTTAAGATAGTTTCACGTTGCAGGTCATGGGAAGAATTCCTGGCATTGGATGGAACCATAAATGGTCATTTTCTTACATGTTACTTGAGGACTATAGTCAATTCTGAAAAGTGCTCACTTTCATCATTATTTTAAAATATGTTTAAGGTGGTAGTTAATTGGCTTAACCTTGACCCAAGAAGTTTGTGATGGAGCCAGTATACACTATGTATGCTATAAGCTTTAGTATTTTGGCTTTATGCATCATGATGATCCTGTTCCTCTCTTAACTTTGGCCATTAAATACATAGCCTGGATTCTGGGAGAGTGAAAAAGGGAAGGAAAGTTCAGTAGGTGTGCTGTGGTATTACTTTCAGAGTCTAGATGTTTGATGCTGAATTTCATTTTAAGTTCACTTAACCTCTTTGTTTTGATTTCTTCATTTATAAAATGAAGGAACTGGCTATGATCTTATTTTTAAGGTTTATTCAATATGAAAAATGTTATGGCTTCCTGAGTCATGAAGGAAATATTTTTTATGCCAAAAAAAACAAATGAGTATGGTTTGCAATCTGTAAAATGTTTTCAGGTAATGGTAACTTTGATTCCCAGGTATTTCATGGGGTTGCAGTCCTATGTTACTTTAACACTATGCAAAGTATGAACTAAAATTCTGCTATTACATTACCTTAATTTAAATGAGTATAAGCTTTGGACTAGGTTAAATTTTTTCTTGTTATAAAGTAAGCAAGATAATTTTTAAGTGTAGGAAAGATTGAAAATGCTCCTAGCCAAATACTGAATCACAAAAACCAAGTGGATTGCTTTTGTCTTTAAGGCTTTAGGTGAATTTGTTTCTTATGTTCAATATGTTAGTTTTCATTCAGACCTAAAATTATATCCACCCAAATATGCAAAGAAACCTCAAACATTGACCTTAATGAATTCTCCCATTTGTCCATTCTCTCCTATGAATCTTTTAAAATGCTAACTGGGGTTGACCTTGCTGCTTCTTTGCCTAACTTTCTATTTCAAGGATCCAGAGTGCCCTTGCATTCAGCATGAATGCTGCCTCTTTCAGTTGGCTAAATTGGTTGTGTGTTTTACAGTTGATTCATGATGATAATTTCTTTCCTGGGGAGCTGTTGTCCTGCTGTGATGAGAAAAATGGACTCAAGTTTGCTTTTGGAGTTCTGTTGTCACTCAAACACTGGAAGAAAAACCAAACTTGCTTTAAATTGCAGAATTTGTCAGTGAAATGTGCTAGGCCTTTTAATACAACAAAAACTTTAGAGACCTTTTTCGGCACTCTAAGGAAATGGAATCTGTCATAATTTTGTTTCATTCTGGTGTATATCCTAAAAATTAAGTCTACTGCAGAAATGAAAGATTCCTTAAAAGTTATTGATATTGTTTACACAGTATACACCAGTAACTCAAAGGAAGAATGAATGTAGGTGGAACTATGTCATATGTAACCCACAACAGAGGGTGCCTGACTTCACCAGCTTTCGTGGTTTTACAACATTCTGAGTGCAAGAGAAAATGGGGATGGAGTTAAGGAATTCTGTGGTGTATTCAGAGAAATTAGAGAGGAATGTTGCCACCTCTCATAGGTGTATAAGAACTCATAGAAGTTAAATAGCTCTCATTTTTAAACTCTGCAGTCAGAGTTCCAGGAGGCACAGGGGAGATAATATAAAAGCTGGGTTCCAAGAAAGTGGGTTCCAAGAAGTGGCAACATAAATTCTACTTGAGTAGGGTTTGACAATGATTGAGAAAGACAGCCATACAAACGTTGGGAGTTTTGGGACTTTGAGGGAATGTAGTTTGGAGCAGGGCCCAGTCAGTGGGTTGGCAATTTGTGATAAGAACTCCATTACCCATCCCAGTTTACCACCCCATTGAGGGGGGAACTTGGTTGTCAGGCCTGGTCCCTGCTGGGGAGTTTAGGAGAAATTGCTGGTCTGGTCAGACTCTCTGTAAGGACAGAGGCTGAATTCAGGCCTTGGGAGGAAGCAGTAATGAGCTAAAGAGCTGTCTTTGACTTGCTGATGGGGATCCTTGCTCAATCTGCAGAAGCTTTGTGTATCTGTGGAGAGGCAGCCTTAGGGTTAGGACAGGGAGAAGTTCAGCTGTAGGGTGGCATGACAGTCATGGAATGCAGAGTTCCCTGAGGAGTTTCTAAGTTTGGGAGCCTTCCATTCATGCTAGGAGACAGCTCCCTCTCCACGTCCTTCCACGGGCTCCTGCAGACCACCTTCAGGACCTCCTTAGGGAGAACACTGTTTCTTCAGTAACTACAATTCTATTTGATGGGATCCAAGTCTTATACACCATTAATTTTTATTGTTTCCATTATAGGTGGATTATTCTGTCACTTAATTATCTGGGGACCTGATAATTTACTGTTAATCAAATGAAAGCTTTTATTTAAACAATAAAATCTCATAGGCACAATGTGCCTATCTAGTATTTTGTGCTGCTAAATTATTTACATTCCTGAATGTTGAATTTAGGTAAACAAGCAATTGAAATTTATTGTTGGCAAATCATACGACAATGAGAAAAGCATGGCTTTCGATGAGTTGGTTTTTAGTCTGGATTCTAACGCTTTGTTTTGGTGTGATACATCATACCTCTCCTATATGGAGAGTGGATTATTGCAGAAGTCAAATGAAATAAAAGTGCTTTGCACATGGTAAAATGCTATGCAAATATGAGGTAGTATTTTAAAGCTTTAAAAAATTCTCATTTGTCTAATATATGTACCTGTCTACTGCAGGTATTATGTTACTTAGGGTTATATGGTTCTAAGCATCAGAACCTAAAAGAAAAATTAATTTAAAAGATTGGGTAGCTTGCAGAGTCAATAAAAAGCTACAGTGTCAAACCTGAGAAAGTTGTCTAAGCAGCTGAAACTATTTGACAGTCTCATCCATGCCCTAGCTAAAATGAACAGGCTCTAATAATTTTTTCCATCTTTGTATGACTACACTCAAGACTGAAGATCAAAATCTAAAATTCAACTAATGTTGCTTGGGTAAATTTGCTGAGGGAAGGGCAGAGGTTCTTGACTGCCAGTCATTCAATTTCTTTTTGGGGAATTACTGATTCTCCATTGTATGCATTATAATCACATACAATGCATTATTATCATCTCCACAGTTTGCTGAGATGCTATACTTCCCATTGAACAGATTTAATAAATGAAGGCTATTTCCTGGGTTCTTTTACCTAACAGGTGACAACATTTAGATCTGAAAATAGGCAGCTTGATTCTAAAGCTTATATTCCTTACCACATGATATTATATCCACTCAGATACAAATTTGGCAAATTCTTTGGATTAAGTTTGTTTTCCTGCTTACCTTTTAAAAGTAAGTTAATTATTGAAATCAGGTTTTGGTCAGCATTTATGTAGTAATTGCCACCACAGAAAATCTATAGCGTATGTTTTAATTGTTCATTTTTGAAGTTATGCCTTCTATTAGTGTAATTTGTTATATCTCAGTCATATATCTTATTCAACATTCAGAACATTCTACAAGATAGTCTGCTGAAGGTAATTGTGGGGCAGTGATTAATATGCCTTGGAAGGGAAGTTTATTAGCTGTTTAATCAGAATCACTGGTTCATTTCATAGAACAGGACCATTCTCTGTGTGTTGGTTGATTGATGATGTTGTAATGATAACTGTACCCTTTGGAGCTATACGGACATATTTTGACAAGGGAGTATCAATAAACATTACATTGTCAACAGTTCAGCTTTAAGGTCTTGATATGCCTGTTTGGAATTGATCTCTTAAATATGGAAAAACGATTATGCTAATAGCTAAGAGAAGAAATTATTAATATATGAAAGCGTTGGGATAAATGAGATTCAAAATAAAGATTGTGTTTTAGAAAGTTAAGAGAAGCAGAAATAAATTAGACATTTCTTTATTACCTTTTTACATGGAAAAATACAGCGCTACAGGACCATTTAAAAATTACCTCTTGTTGGTTTTGGAATCTGTTAGCTGCTTCCATTTGATTGAGTTTCTGCCTGACAGTGTATTGACTTCAAGTCATGTTTCTTGTTATTTCATAGATGTGAGTCTTCCAGATATTAGTGCTGGGACTTTTTTCCTTTTGTCCTCTATACAAGGTGATTTGGCAGATACAAATTCATCTTCTACCTTGAGATAGAATTGATTTATATAGATAGTCTTTGTTATTTGAGGATAAGTGGTTCTGGAAAAAGACCACTGAAAATGAATCCACTTAAAGAGGCACAAAATTTCAATTAAGTGGGAGGTGGGGAAGGTTTGATGGGACTTTATCTTTGGAAAAATGAAAATTTATATTATTTCTTTTATATGTCACAGAAATCAGGTTATAATTTTAGTTAATATTTTTAACCTTAAAAAGAGTGAATCGAATGCTGAGTCTTTTTTTGGGGGGAATCAAACATTTTATGATAAAACAATATAATATTCTTAATTTTATGTTTGTTTTCATAGTATTTTTTAAAAAACTTATCTTCGTAAGAATGTTCAAATGCTTCATCAATTTTTTTCAAGAGACTCCTTTGATATCAAAACTATTCTCTTACAAAGCACCATCTAGTTATCGCTCTTGTCAATTTTCTTTTCTTCGACGGTGAATGGATCTAGCCCCGTTAGATCTTTGTCTGCTGATGCATTGTATATGAGTGGGGACATTTCAAGGCCTCCTGTCATCTTTCATCTTTTCCAAGATTGTAGTTTCTCTCCACAGATTCCAACATATCTGTGGTTAAACAGTTGTTAATGATTTTTGCCTGCCATTATCATAGAGATAATGCACAGATTAAATCATGGGAAATCAAAGGCACAGTGGGCATTCTTTATAGTCTAAAAGATAAATGCAGTGTAAAGGAAAATGCTGTAAGCTGCTGTGTTAGAATGATATTTTTAGACAAACCTGCACATTTTGACATAGAATCCTTTAGTGCATTAACAATTTTCAGGGAATTATTTGATTACTCATGGAAGATGTTTCATGCCATGATGATATATTACTGTGGTAGAAGATGGTGAAAGGTGATATTGCACTAATTTTTGAAGCTTGCTTTAAGTGTTAAAGGTGCATCATCTCGGTGACAGAGACATCTAAGTCAGATTAAGTAAAACAATCTGACCAATGTTGTGCGTATATTGTGAGATATATTTTGCAGCATAATCATAAATTCTAGAAGCTGTCGATGGTTGTGCTTGTCCTTGTTTTCTGAAAATGTGATTAATAATTGTCTAAACTGATGATTTAAGTTGTTTGTAAAATGAAGTGTTGACCTTATAGAGGTCAGTTAATTTTACTCTGTTTTTTGATCAATCAGGAGTAAGAAGCTGATGGGCACTTATAATAATGCCTTAGATTGAATAGATCTACCTATGTCAAGCAAGGGACTTGAGAGTTTCTTATATCCTTTTGGACTGGGTGATTCAAAAAGTCAAACTAAAGCACAAGATAGAGGAAAAAGACCTAGTAGTTTGATTGATTGTAGTGGCACTTTGAATCAGTTGTAAGATAAGGATGCCATTATAGTTAGCTCAGTTTTATATAAAATACTCCTTGCATTTATTAAGAAAGGCAATTATCAACAAGTCAGGAAATGCATTGTTAAGAATGTGTCTACTGATATCTGTATGTGTTAATTTGAGATACTCGGGAGATTTACTTAATGTGAAAATTAAGATAATATCTGCAGTAACACTTTCATAATGTAAAAATTTATCATCTGGGGTTGGTTTATATGGGTCATCATAAGAAATGGTCTAAGGGAGGGCTATTCTGTACATTTTGTGAAATTGCTATAAATTCAAACCACTTTGTTTAATGAACACATGACAAAGTACGTGAAATTCTGTAACTTTTTTTTTTTTTTGCCAAATCATTTGCATATCCACTTTCAGGATGAAAAGAAATAATAAAGGAAAATGTCTAAAATTTACAATATGAAGAGAATCAAATTAATACAAAAAACTATTAATTAATTCCTCATTTTGGAGTTTGAGTTGTCATTGTAGGTATGAGTTGTCATTTTAAATTTTTATGATTGACCAGAGAAACTATTATAGTGATTATCATAGAAATATGAAATTAAAAATTAATGTTTTAAATGTTAAATATCAAACATTAAAAATAGAAAATTGAGTTAAAGAAAAATTAGAAATTTACTCCAGATTTAAAGAATCTAAATATTGTTGAAACTGAAAGTCTCTTGCAGAGCATGCATATAGATTTTTATGGAAAATGTCCTTTTTCTTTTTTGTTTTGTTCCAACTCAGTACATTATTTATGATAGATTAGGTTGTAGAAACAAATGGCCTATAATATTTATAATGGCTCAAAATAGGCCTATCTATGCATCTCCCACCATAGTCTGATGCTCGTGCCCTATTGGGGGGCAGTTTTCCTGTGTTGAAGATTCAGGGGCCCAAGCTCCTTCCCTCTTGTGTCTCCTCTTCACTTCTAATGGCCAGTGTTTGTGTTAAGAATCACTTTTGTCACTAGTCATATAATTTTGATGGGGATGCTAGAAACACTTATTTAATAAGTGAGTGTGCCTTTACCAACTTTTAATAAATAGGGTAAAAGGCTCTATGTAAAGTTACTCCCTTTAAATAATTTTTAAAATTTCTTTTCTCCATATCTAGGGGTGGACATATAAATTGAGACCTGTTAAAAATTTAGACAATTTCATGTACTTTGTGTCTGTGGGGCCCCTTTTTCCCACATACTGGGGAAAAAGAGAAAAAAGAGAAATTTGAATTATGAACATTATGGATGAATTTGAAGTAATCTTTCAAAATGACATAGGTAACACGTATTCTAGATGCTTGTGTATGTGCATATACACAACACATCTGGAAGGAGACACGGAATCTCTTAACAATGGTTCTGCCTGCTCAGACTCACCAGGGCAAAACTGGGAGGAAAGGGGCCCTCCACTCAGTGCATTAACTATCTCTGCTGTTTGAACTTTAGCCTGTGCATAGATTGCTTCTTCAAATCAAAACGACCGTAATTGTAAGTAGAAAAATAATTATATGCAGAAGTTTCAACCAAGTAAACAGACATTAATTGCATTTCTCCTGACTTAGGGGTCCAACATCACTGACACCTGCACTGAAATGCTGATGTGTGGAGTCTTACTGAAAATTTCTTCTGGAAATATTCAAGAACGAGTGTTTTTCCTTTTTGATAACCTTTTGGTGTACTGCAAAAGAAAACACAGGTAAGATCCTAAGCAAGTCACACTTCTGAAGTTGTTTATCCAGTTCACAGTTTCTACCTTCCCTCTGTGCTTCCCAGAACCCATCATCCATCAGTGCATTTTTTCACATATGTTCAGTCTGCTCTCTGATTGTTTGCTTCACCTTCTTTTAAAATCTAACTGAAATGTCACTGTCATCTGATGATGCTGGGTCCTCAGAGCCCTCTTGTGGAGAGGTACAGTTTGTTCCTAACCCACGTATCTCAGGCCCTGGAGAAGAGGCTGGTGTGTCTTCCTTGATTCCTAATCCTGTTTCCCAATCATTTCCCACTCTTCCTTCAAGATCCTGGCACATGTGAAGTTCATGCCATGGGTCTTCCCCCCACACTGCCTTTCCCTCCTCTCTCCTTCATATAACACATAATATCTCACTATCACATGTAAATTTAGCTATTTCGCTAGCTCTTGCACCATTTTTTTTCTACCCTACTCCTGTTGCCATTTTGGGGTGTTTAAAACTCACATGGATGATTTATCCAGAATTTTTTTTACCTGAAAGCCCACTGTCTCTTCACCTGCAATGAGCCTTTCTGCCATTACACCTGAGTCACCTGTTCTAGCACCATACTTTTACCTTGTCAATACCAAGAGCCATAAAAATGAAATCTCCATTTTAAGCATCCCACTCTGAATATCAGCCCCCATCCTCCTAGCTTTCTTCCTCTGGTATTCTCACTTCAGCTATTCTGACTCCAATATTGTCAAAGATCCCCAATCTCAAAATTTAAAAGTCCTTTATCTTGTGTCACACTGTCGCCCTTCATAGCAGACTTTCTTGGCAGGAGTTTTATGTTGTCACTTTTTCTACTTTCTCACTTGTTATTCTGGCATGAACAACATTCAGCAAGGTCTTCGTTCACGCTCCTCCACTGAGCTACTCCCATCAGAATGGCCATAGACTGCTGGGCTTCTTACTCACGTGGTTACTTCTCTGCTCTTTAAGGTTTTGCTTGTTTTTGTAGCAGCATGTAACTTAGCTGAGCAATCCTACCTTCCCCAAACACTCTTCTCTTTAATATTATTACACCCCATTCTCTTGGCTGGATATTGCAGTGCTATAATAGGGCCCTGAATTTGACTCCTTTTCCCTCTTCATATTCATAGACTCTTCCCAGCTAATTTTATCCAATACCATCACTCATGTCCCACATCTGTGTCAGTTGCTCTCAAATCTCCATCCTTAGCCCAACATTCTAGACTCCTACATCCTGCCTGCTGTGATGCGCATGAGTAGCCTCAACCATAACATGGAAGAAATGGGATTCCCCTTTCTAAAGTCACTCCTCTCCCAGCTTTCCCTTTCTGTTGGTTTTCTCAATTCCAAAAATTATGAGTTAGCCTTGGTTCCTATTTTTCCCTCAACATCCCACATCCAATTAATTAGAAAATCTTCCTGAATCTGCATTGAAAACATACATGCATCTCTCCACATCTCTCCATCTTCATCACTACTCTGCTCCAGGCCACCAGGATCCCCTTTGGTGACAACGGTTTTCTCCTAACTGATGCACTATATCTTCTCTTACACCTCCACAATTTATGCTCTCCACAGAAACCAGAGCACCTTTTATAAAACAAATCAGATCATGTTGTCACCTTGCTCAAAGTCTTCATTGGCTTCCTAGAATAAAGTTTTTGTTTGTTTGTTTGTGGTTTTTTTTTTTTTTTTTTGGAGACAGGATCTCGCTCTGTTGCACAGGCAGGATAGAGTGCAATGGCATGATCATAGCTTACTACAACCTTGAAATTCTGGGCTCAAGCAATTTTCCTGCCTCAGGCTCCCAATTAGTTGGGACTAAAGGCTCTTGCCACCATACCCAGATAATTTTGTTTTTCAATAGAGGCAAGGTCTCACTGTGTTGCCCAGGCTGATCTCAAACTCCTGGCCACAAGCAGTCCTCCCATCTCAGCCTCCCAAAGTGCTGGGACTACAGGCGTGAGCCACTGCACTTGGAGCCACCTAGAATAAAATTCATACTCCTTACCCTAGTTTACAAAATTCTGCCTCGTCCAGCTCCTGCCTGCTTCTGACATCATCACATCCCACTTCGCCAAGCACAACACCTCCCCTCTTTGTTAGCCTTCTCTTTCTCCTGTTCCTTTTTGTGCCGCATATGCTCCCTTTTTAGGGCCTTTGCACTGGCTGCTTCCCTTCTCAGTGTGCCCTGTCCTTTGAGTTTTCCATGGCCAGATTCTTCATGGCTTTCAGATCTCACTTAAAAATCATTCCCTCAGAAATGTCTTCCCTGACCATCCCAGGGTCAGGGAAGACACTGATGCAGCCTCCCAGTCACTGTCAATTATCTGGAAAGTGCTTGTCACTTGCTATTTCTTTCATTATTCATTTGTTTGTTTCCTGCCACCTTTACTAGATTATAGACTGCAAGGTCCATGAGAACAGGGGCCTTATTGCTCTTTCAATGCTATTTCCCTGGAAATTAGAACAGGCCTGTGGTCAACAGCTGAGAAATACAGAATCAATGAATGAGTGAATGAAACGCAAACTAGTCTGCTATAGAGCTTAGCCATCATTAGTGTAAATAATTTTTGTATTGTTATTGATATAATGCTATTTGTTTTAAAGCATGAATATACTTTTTTCTTGAGAATGTTCATATTTTATGGGATGTTTTCTTGAATGCTTGGGAAATTTTTTTACTTGTTGATTAAGCAAAATAGTAGAGTGACATTTAATTGAGAAGTTTCCTGAGCCTTTACATGCTTCACCCTAACTATATATAGGACACATTTGTTTTAGCGAAATGGTACCAATAGGCTTCATTCAATTTAAAGGTAAAGCAGTAGTTGAAAGCACAGGATTTTAAGTGACTGTTTATTCCAGGTTTAGAATTTGGACAACTATAGTCAAATATTTTCTGTTAGAGTGAGAATTAGAGATGCAAAACCGACTAATTTATAAGATAGACTTAAGGGAGAATTTCTTCATCTTGTATATTGAGTTTTCCTAAATCAGTTATCAAGATGCCCAGAGCAAGTTAGCAAACATTTGGCAACTATCCTGATGATAGATGGTAATTCTGCTACATGGATTGTAGTGTTAGAATTCTCCAGTAAGAGATGTTAATTCAAAAATGCGATTATATAAGCTGAGAAAATATAGGAATGCAACATGTATCTTCATGAGAGGGAACAGATTAGGATTAAAGCCAAAAAATAATTAAATTGTTGACATCTCTATCCTAATGAGTTTTTTAAAATTTCTTTTTACCACATGTGAAAATGAATCTTTTATTATGCTCTTCTAAGTTCTCTGTGTTTGACAGCGAGATTGAGATTAATAGAAATAATGTTTTGGAAGATGTAGGAGAGGCTGTTATTTTACTTGTGTGTTATTCCTTAAGAAACTGTAATGTGAATCAAGGTGTTTTAGTGCCGTTATTAAAGGCCTCCATTTGAGAATGAAATCTTTTTTCATTAAAATTAATCTCATCTTTATCTATGCCTGCCGTAAAGACCAATCTTCTGCAAAATTAACATTAGTGGACAAATCATGATATTATATGATCGTATGACTGGAATTGCTAACTACATTAAACACAGGAAATGTTTAACAAAATTAAAATCCAGCTATTTAGCAAATGCCTCTAATGAATGTACTATGTAGACCAAGTACTACATAATGTTTAGAGATGGAAATAATAGTTCAACATGTCTATTCTCTTCCAGGACTGGAGAAGTTGTTTAAATAAACCATCTGTTCCCTTCACGTAGAATACTTCATTCCCTTATGAACTTCACCTCATCATATACTTTCTAAGATGTAGAGATCTTTCAGAAAATATGAGTAAATGAAACCTTTTCCAAACTTCCATAATACTGTAATTATATGAACTAGGGGCCTGATGAATTTAATTGTCGAATTACATTCTTTAAATAATGAAGTGCTAGCTTAGGCATCCTAGCTCTGGTTATTTTTAATATTATTAATCTCAGGAGAAACTAGTTTTTTTAAAAATGTGTGATGTAGCATTTGATACACATAACATGGTATTGCTTAGTTTTGCTTGTTTATGAGTTTTAAAAAAGCAGTATCATAGTGTTTTTAGTTTTTTGCAATTTATAATTTGTATTCAATATAATTTCTAAAAATATATATCCATTTTGCATGTAGCAAAATTGATTCATTTTACCTGCTGCACAATATTTCCTTAGTTGAATGTGTCACAATTTAATTCCTCATCCTCCTATCGGCTCTAGGGCTCTTGCCACTTCTTCTGCTGTTGTATACATTCTTGTATATGTGTCCTGGTTACCATGACAACACATAATTAGGAATGAAATAATAGAATCAAGACTTTTAAATATGCAATATTATAACATGCAGCATAATTATTTTCAAACCATAGGCTTTTTGGCCTTTAAACTTCAATAGAGCAATTTTCTGAAGAGATCAAAATCTAACTGAGCTAAGTGGTAGAGAATTGATCAAACACTTACTGGAATTTCATATTGAGTATTAATATTTGCAACCCAAGAGAAATATACAAAGCACATATAGAGTTCACAGTAACATCATAAAAAATTAATGTGTTGAAAATAGGACTAAGTGATGGATTCTTTTTTTTTTTTCTTCTTCTTTTTTTATTGCATTTTAGGTTTTGGGGTACAGGTGAAGAAGATGCAAGATTGTTGCATAGGTACACACATGGCAGTGTGATTTGATTTCTGCCTTCCTCCCCTTCACCTATATCTGGCATTTCTCCCCATGCTATCTTTCCCCACCTCCCCACTCCCCTGTCCCTCCCCCAATTCCCAACAGACCCCTGTGTGTGGTGCTCCCCATATAATCCATGATTATTTTGCCTGTGACTAAAACTGTTAAGGATATTAAGCCTTTTCAGCATGATTGGTTTTAAGTTAGATGTACCAGCTCACAAGAAATTCTATTTTTCAAGACACCGTGATATTATTTCCCAGCTGGAAATAATACCTGCATATTAGTTACCTGCATATTAGTCTGTTCTGCATTCCTCTCTATATTCAACCTCCTGTGAGGCCAATTTTCGTAGCTACCTGGGCTGAATTTCTAATTTATAGCATTGATTTATGTCTATTAATGAAGAACATTTAGAGGTTGCTTTCAAAATGAACAGGAGGGGTGCAAGGTGATGAAGATCTGGGGCTGACAAACTGTCCAGTCAGACTAATAAATTGATTTGCATAGTCTTCTTTAGTAGAGATGAAGGACTACTAAGTTTTGATGAGGCTTGAGGACAGCTAAGTCAAGAATATGAAATTTTTTCCAAGGAAGGAGCTCAGAGAGTGTGATAGCACCTGGAGACTTGTCCCTATGCCCACCCTATCCACACCAGGGCAGGTATGAAATGTTTTGGGTATTTTAAAAATGAATAAGGCCTTTACGAAGGATTACAAATGTATTAAGTTACCTGTATGGTGATTATATTATAAACATAAGCTATGAGAAATATTTTTATAGCTGGATATCACTGAGTTTAAGAACCTTCAGCACAGCCAATTCTTCAGAGGGATCAAAAATACTAGCTGGGAATTACCAGCTAGTTACTGAAAACTGAGTCATTAAGGTGAAAAAAACTCAAATGAAATTTTAAAATGACCAGTTGTTAGTGTCTGCCAGAGTCTGATTGGGCACCACTAATGTCTTATGTTGAGCAAAAGCACATTCAAATTTCAAGTTAAGGATAGTATACAGGTGGGAGAGTCCTCACTGCTTACTATCCTGATACTATCCTTACAGTATACAGGTGGGAGAGTCCTCACTGCATACTATTCTTATGCTATCCTTACAGTATACAGGTGGGAGAGTCCTCACTTCATACTATCCTTACAGTATACAGATGGGAGAGTGAGTACTTAGCTTGAAACTTGAATTTATTAAAATAATTAGTCTTTAAGTTGCATCTCATAAAGCAACCAGTGCTGTTATGAATGGGAGGACAAATGTAAAAATCTTCAGGAATCTGGCATTTGATATTGTTGATTGAATTTGGTGTCTTTTTTCAAAGAATTGCTTAAAATATATTGTTTTGACATTGTTTTACATTGTTTAGTAACAAAGTATTGTGATTTTATTCCATCTTAAGACGGCTGAAGAACAGCAAGGCATCTACAGATGGACATCGGTACCTTTTTCGTGGGCGGATCAACACGGAGGTGATGGAAGTGGAGAATGTGGATGATGGCACTGGTAAGTGATTTGTAGATTTTAAATGGTATGCTAATAGTAAATTCTCTTGTAAGACAGATTTCTCACTTGGATAATTCACCTTCCATGAATTAGACCTTAGAAATACTTGGTTAGCTAAAGTCGTTTGGTAGAGAAAAGAGAAAGTTGAGATAAGGGAATGGAGGATTACTGTGAACGTGGAAAGTTGTATATAGCCAAAACACACTCACATGAAACATGGATACAGGGAAATGGCCAAGCAGTGTCCTGCGGCATTCACAGATTGGAACAGAGAGTACTGTGCAGAAAATATTTAATGAATGAATTTTCTTTAGTTATACTGTCTTATAAGCATAAGAATGATGTTTTCTTCCTATAATATATTGGCTGTAGAATATAGCAAACTCTACATTTGTCTTAGCTATGTAGTTGTTATTGATAGAGCTAGGTTGTCAATTTGCTTGTAAAGTTGAAGATGGAGGTGGTTTGTGTAATTGTAAGTGCCTGTTTTAAATATCTTATTACTCAAAAATGGTAACTTTTTGTTCTATATATTTGAAAGTATGGGCTTTTATAAGCAAATTTATGAAATCATGATCAGTCACAAACATTAAGTAAAATGAATTTAAAATAAATTGTACTTTCTGTTTGAAAAAAAATGTTGTCTCCAAAATAAATGCTTAGTAAAGTGAATTCCATTTTTTCCCCAATGATTTTAGGTAGAGCTTAAAAAATATGCTTCTAGGAGAAAAGACAAGATGAAATGCAATATATTAAGTGTTGCTAATGGCTTTTACTTTCATATAAAGAAATACTTATATAACATTCATTATATAGATGGGATTGGGACACAGATCAGCTCCCTCTACCTCTTACATACCTTCATTGTCACTCTGGGGTCTCAGAAGGGAAAGGAATATTTATAATCTGTCAGAAGCACAGGATTTCAAATGCTCACCTCTAGGGAACTTCTCAATACCATTGCTAGCATCCGAATAAATTGTCAAGTACTTAAAATAATTAACTGCCTTTGCTGCAGGTAAGGGAAAAAGAAATGCAATGAGCAAAACTCATGTGGTACCTGAGATTGAGCACTCAGCTTAGGAGTCATGCAATTGTGTTCATCCGGTAGAGAGGTTCATCCCTGGCTAACTGTGGAGCTGCCAGACAGCTGACACAAATAGATATCCAGTTTCAAATCCCTTTCCATGCTAGAGACTGTAATGCAGTTGCAGACACTCCCATGCTAACATGTGGGGCCCAGTTGGCTACCTTTCCATAGCAGGAGGTACACATTATTTTTTATAACGTAGCGGTAATTTATTCTGTGCTTTCTAAGAAGATTATATAATGACATTTAGAAATGTTAACTGTCTAAAATGCTAAGAGCTATCTTGCCTCTGTAACCTGAATGTTCAAAAGAATACCCAAATGCCCACTTTGAACCTGAGTTGGGAGGAAGTCAGACAGTAAAAGAATAGTAAAAACTTCTACTCTGTTCTTTATTGGCCCTGACTACCCATAATGGGACCACCTCCCCACTGATGGTTAGGCACTTCCTTTATTTTCTTCCACTTTTAGGCTTTCTCATGGGAATAGGGCCCCTGACCTTATTTCCTGAGAGACTGAACATCCACCTCTTATGTCCCACTTTCTCCCTTTGCCTCCTGTGATGTGAGTGCCCCCATTAGTGCCATCTGCATTGGTGGTCTGACTGAGTTGTGCTAGTGCTCACTCTGATTACTGTGCTTTTGGTCGGCTGGAAAACTAGATAAAGAGATGTAAGAGCCCAGGACCTTTGGAGGCATGGACATAAACTGCTGTCTTCCAGTGCATCTGTGTCAGATGGTAAGGGAGTGAGATCTTCTAAAGGGTGACTTGAATTGCACAAATGGTCCTTGGATTCAATTCCACCAAAAGGTTCTGTTGATGCTAGTAATATTCCAGCCTACAGATCCTCAGTTCCTTTGGGCAAAAGCATCGTGGAAGACTGGGCCTAAGACCTTGTTGGATATGAATTAGAAGCAAGACAAGACATTGCAAGATATTTAGTTGTCATAAATTAGCTGTCTGATGGAACCTGGACACAAATTCACAGAATTGACTTTCTTTAAAGTAAGATCAAGATATTTATTAGACTTTGTATTATTCAATTTGGGGCTTTCCCCCTCTTTACTTTTTCTTGAATATGTATAAGCAGCACGTAGCAAGAATTTGGCTGTACATGGTTGCTACAAAATCACTTAAAGTATTTTCGAGCTGCAACTGGATACCATCTCCTAGTTTCCTGCAAGGGAAATTTAGATTTCTCATGGGTATATCCACTAGGTTTCTCGGGGGAGTGTGCATCACCTCTCAGACTTGGAAATTCAAAAATAGAAATTTTAAAGATGGATAGGATCTTGATGATTAATTAATGTACCCCATTAGCATTTCAGATGATAGGAATGAGGCCAGGTTTAAGAACTAACTTGCCCATGTTTACCAAGCTGAGTAAGGCATAGCTGGGGCTAGAATTAAGTTTGCTGGGTTTCCGTACACATGCTTTGTGACACAGAGAGGGACCAAGTGAAGAGCAGTGAAGGAACAAGGTATCAGTGTATGGAGGCTGAGTTTGGTTGTACCCAGAAATGATCTGGGTGCTGCATGACCTTTCTCTCTTTGTTGTTTCCTTGGTCCTTTCCAGCATAGAATCTTCATTTCTTTTTGATGAGCTCAGGTTTTAAGTCTGCTTTATTTTTTACTTTGTGCATGAAGCTCTGATGCAGACAGATTTCAGCAGAGGTGATTAATGTCCCTACGCCAAGTACTCCCCATACTTGGTCCCTGGATAAGCTAAATGTGGGTTAGACAGACAATATCAGGCTCATCTGCCATTGCCAAAAGCAAAAACAAACACCTATACCATATTTAGTTCTAAATAATGAAATGGGTGAACTGATATATATAGTTTTAAGCATACTTAGAACTTTTTTTTTTAATTGACACAGGGGTGGTGGTGGGGAGTCTCATTATTTTGCCCAGGCTAGACTTGAACTGATGATTCTCTCAACTCACCCTCAGTAGCTGGGACTACAGGCATGTACCACTGTGCCTGGCACTTAGAACTTGTGATGGAAAATGGAATGGAAAAGTTTTTCTTCCATTTGATTTATACAGATACTGAGTATTTTTGTATACTCTAGGTATAATAAAATACTTTTTAAAGAAAGACGCTCTACTAGATGACTAATTGCATTGATATAGCTCAAAACTTGGAGAAAAAATAATTGAACTTGCAATGAGATGGAAGTGAACATCTCAAATGTTTTGAAAAATAATATTATCGTAACTTTATTCATAATACATAATGACTTGGTTTATATCATAGTTATATCTTAGTATAAAAAGAAATTTAATTAAATGATGGTATAATATGCAGAAGTGCAAAAATTGTATATGTATTTATTTAAGTCTGCCCATGTTATTTATTAATTCCTGTATTCAAGGAAGATGTTGAGCTTTGCATTTGTGGCCATATTTCCATTCCACCATTCTTCAGATTTCAACTCTCAGTGAATCTAACTAATTCTTTGAAGATTCTGGGACTACTAGTTTGATCATGATGCTATAATGAAAATCCAGCTTAAAGGCGATAGTAGGAAAGCAATTGAACTTCTTAGAATTAATTTTCATGGTAATTTTTATAGTGTATGCCTGGAAAGCCATTCAGAAGTTATTAGTATTCATCAGATCATTAGTATTCTCTCTTATGCACCAGTTTATTTCTGTGGTTGGAGAGAGGGCAAGAATGTTGACCTTTAGAAAGTGTGGTCTGTAGTTTAGTGTTGGACATACCATAGATTTCAGTACATTTGTCAAATTTGAATTGGATAAGATGAAAATTTTTACTCTTAAGGTGTTATTTAAAAGTAAGTTAATTTAAAATTTTTAGTTCTCCCTTTTGATATAAATATTTGAAACTATTTTCATATATTGAATACATTATTTTAATAAATTAAATTGTGCTGATTGAAGAAACTTTGGAAATTGCAAAAAAAATAAAGGTGAAAAACAGTAGATAATGTCATACAAACACAAATACATAAGACTATATAAACAATATTTCCTGCAATTTTCCTTTTAATGCATAGATTTTAAAAATGCTTGAAAATGTGAAACTTGGTAATTTTGTATCCTTTTTCACTTAAATCAAGTACCTGCATTATCTCAGTGATAGTTATCTTTATCTTCATGCCTTATCACCAAAAAATAGCATTTATTGTTTCATACCAGTCGATTGAATAGATAAACCAGTTACTTTAACAACTGTAGTATTGATGCATAAGCTAGCTTGACTATGTTCTTAATTAAAAAGAAACAATGGCTTAATAATGTTGAAAAGAATGTAAGAATATAATAGTTTTTTTCTGATAAAATTACATTTTCAATATTATTAATTTAAGAGAAAATATTTGGGAATTCAGAAAGGTTAAGAGATGAACTGCTTTTTAGATTTTTAAAAGGAAAAGTCAATTAGATTCTCCCTCCCCCTTTTTTTGCCAAAAATAATATATGCTATTTGGGATGCTAGAAATTTTTCTTCTATTATGTGATAAAAGTCAAAGATTTATTCAAAAAATTTTTCTCAATGTTAAATATTTATGAGCAAATTATAAGTTGTAAAGTTTCCCTTAGAAATTTATGCATTCACAATGTTGATCTCCAGGATAAGAATTGAATACATTATTTAGACATCAGTTTCTTGATGTTTTCAATAAGATAGTCTGGCAATTTCTTCTGTTTCTTAGCCTTTTTATAATACTTGGATATTGTCCATCTTATTGAAATGCAAATTTAGTCAAAGGATACTGGCATGTCCACTGATATTTATAGTCTATCAGTTTTGGAAAAATCCCACCGCATTAAATGAAACTGTACTGAAATAAGAGCATGGAATTTGCAAACTGTATAGCTTCAAGTAATTAGTGACTTGTTCAGGTTTGCCCCTTGGATTTTTCTATTTTTGGAAGAAATCAGTGACTAAAGGCTGTTGAATTTAGATATTCCACATTTAAAGAATGGCGATTTAAAATCTATTCGTCCTATAGAATTTAACATTTTAGATTCATTGAAGCTTGGAAAATTCCTGTGTTTGCCATTTAATAAATTATTTATTCTTTCATTTAAATGTTTTAAACACAATTATGACTAAGTACAAAGCAATGTTAGACTTTTTAATGATCTTAGTGAGGGTGTTCTTTATGGATAAGTTTAATTTTTATTTTGAAGTATGAAGATATTGAACAATGTGCTAGGATTAAAACTGTGAAGCTATTTAAGTGTCACTGTATCTTTTGAAAAAATGAGAAGCAATTGCTTATTTTGCATAACATTTGATAATTTTGTTGCTCTTATGAAGTATGTATACTACATTTTCAGGCCTGTTGTATGCATATTCAATTGTGTATGTGAATTTATTTATGTATATATGTTTAAAATTACTTATGATTTTTAAAATTGGTGTGATAGAAATTAGCTAGCAGATGAACTTTAAAAGAGCATTATTTCTTCATCTAAAATTATTTGACACAAGCTGTTCTTTTAAAGTATTAGTGCCGCAATTAAGCTGTTATTTGAGACAGTGGATGAATTAGAACATTCTTGCACTGCTATAACTATCTGAGACTGGATAATTTATAAAGAAAAGAGGTTTAACTGGGTGACGATTCTGTGGGCTGTGCAGTACACATGGCTGGGAAGGCCTCAGGATACTTAATCATGGTGGAAGGTAAAGGGGAGGGGGCATATCTTCTTGGCCAGAGCATGAGAGAGGGGTGGGGGAGGTGCTATACACTTTTGAACAACCAAATAACTCAATGGCATGAGAACAGCACCAAAGGGGAAATTCTTCCCCATTATTCGGTCTCCGTTCACCAGGCTCCACCTCCAACTTTGGGATTTACAATTTGATATGAGATTTGTGCAGGGACACAGACCCAAACCATATCAGTATATTTTACAGTCAGCTAATACTCTTGGTTTCTGTACAGTGAAACAATAGCCACATGTGATCAATCACGTGCTCACTTATATTATTCTGAGTTGAGTTGTGTGTTTTCCAAAAGAAATTTGGATGCACAGCCTCAGTTGGTCAGGCCAGGCTTCCTGGAGGAGATGGGTCCACTTTCAAGAGGAGTAAGAGTCTGTGAGGCATAGGGGAGGGAGGTAGCTTGATGAGAAACTCAGCCTGGGGAATACATAAGTATTCACAAGATAACCAGGAAGGCAGCAGAGAAGCATGGTGGGAACACATTAGAACATAGTGAAAAATGGAACAAGTTAGACAGAGTTGAGTTAGTTTGGGAAGAACCTTTAAGGCAAAGTCTACATGTAGTTTTGGCTTGATTCAGTGGTGAGATACCCAGTGGGTGGCTTTTGAGATAAGAAATGTCCTGATGAAAAATATTTGAGGGATGGCCAGCAAGATGTGAAGAGGCCAGTGACCAGACTCAAACCAGGAAGGAAGACCCCCTGTTACCA
Organism: Sapajus apella; assembly: GCF_009761245.1. Classification (NCBI taxonomy): domain Eukaryota; kingdom Metazoa; phylum Chordata; class Mammalia; order Primates; family Cebidae; genus Sapajus; species Sapajus apella. Next base: position 18,865,662 of record NW_022436975.1, read on the forward strand.
GACATGGTGGGCCCCAGGGTACACCCGTTTGGTGGCAGGAGCATGACCCTGATGATTTTGGCACATGAATTTGTGTTTCCCTGTGCTCTGTGGAAGGGCTACACTGTGTTCATTTTAGATGTCCAATGTTTATGACTGTAGACTACATTTGGCTACTGTGATTTACTTTATCTAGAGTAATGGTTAAAGGTGTAATAACATGAGTGGCCATGTGGGATCTTTTAAACTGTAGGTGTAAGGTTCACTTAACTAATCATGGCCTGATTTGAACAGAGAGAAGACAGCCTGAAAAAAAGCTTGGGCTTGTTTGTGATTCTGGTCTTGTTAGGTCACAAGTGGTTAGGGTTGGGGGAGTGTGCTAAATGTGTGGAATTTGAGAATTTCTGAATTTTTTTTCACCAGTTTATCATAATTTGTCAGTGGATTATTTTATAGATATTAAGGAGGGATTATACTGTTATTATGAATTAATAAATCTTATTTTCCCACTAATGCCCATGAATACTTATCTGACATGAATTATGGAGTTTTCTTACTTTGTGTAGGATGGGAACGTGAATTAAACACATAAAGGTAAGAAAAGTACAAAAAATATTTTTTAAAAGTACTTGTAATTTTTTGGGAGGGAAGTCTCTGCCAGCTTGAATTTCTATATTATCAGAAGTCATTATTGATTATTCATGGATTATGACACCTGTATAAAATACAGACTAATGTTTAATGTCGTTCTATTCTGACTCAAAAGTACTTTGGAAGTTTTAAAGACTCCACAACTGAACAGCATCATTTGATAATGCATCTATGGTATTATTACTCTGACCTCATATAATGTGTAGTGATTTTGGAGCTAATGAAAAAGACTATGAGAACCAGATTTGGGGAGAATGAGCACCAAGCACATCTGTTTCTCCTAAAATACTTTCTAAAAATAATAGATTATCCGAGAAAAAAAGAACAAAACAAGCAAAGTGCCACAAAGTCATTTTCTAAACCACCTTTAATGTTCTTGTGGCGTACCTCCTCAACACTGCGGAATGACTTTCAGGAGACACACAGGAAAAGGGTCACTTTAATTGGCACAGGTGCCAACTCAGGCCCTGTCACAGGTTTTTCCCATCTTGGAATCTATGCTTTTCAGGGACTGTCATGCCAGTAAAGGTCACTTGCAAGTTATCTCACTATTCTCTACCTACTGTTAGGCAGAGAGCTACTGTATACCATTTGCTATTGACATTTTCAAACGCAGCATGACCCTTTACCCAAAATTATGGTGAGGTATCAAAAAAGGCAATTAAATGTCAATTTATCTTCTAAATTTTTATAAGTTTCCATTTATGTGACTTAAACAGAGTGAAGTGGATTAATGAGTGTATGTCTCAACCATGTACAACGGTAATGGTTTGGCATTTGTATGTTTCCATTTATTGTAGTTTTAGGTAATTGCACTCAGTGTGTTTCATTGATGAATTTTTAGCATGCAGTTCATTAAATAATAGAGAATTGTTCCTTGGGATAAAGACTGTCTCAGAAACTTAGAATACTCTTTCAAAGAAATATTAGAAAGATAAAATAAGTAAGACATCTTGAATGAGAAGAAAATTTCTTGTATGTTATTCTTTTATGCTTTGGAAACTTTGACAGTATTTTTGATCATAGACCAAAAAGTGTTAATTAGTTTGTAGTGTCTAGTTTCATGTAATATATTAACACTGTGAGCTAGAAATGTTCTGTTATTGAGCACTAACTGCATCCAATATAAAAGCATTGTTAAATTTTTTAAATGTTTACTTTTTTGATATACATATATAAAGCAAAGATATTTTGAACAATTGAGTGGTTTTGGAACTCTTGTATATTGAATGATTGTGTTGATATAATAATGTGTGTTACTATTTGTTCATTTGCCTTTACCCATTAATTTCCAGCTGATTTCCATAGCAGCGGACACATTGTTGTTAATGGATGGAAGATACATAACACAGCAAAAAATAAATGGTTTGTTTGTATGGCAAAAACACCTGAAGAGAAGCATGAATGGTTTGAAGCTATTTTGAAAGAAAGAGAACGGCGGAAAGGTGGGCGTATGAATTGGGCACTGTTATACTTTGTGAAGATCGTAACTTAGCGTGGGAGCAGAAAACAGAAAAGCATGAAAAAGTGAAAAGGTTTATGAAGGTCACGTGATTTATTAGGTTGGTGCAAAAGTAATTGTAGTTTTGACATTGAAAGCAATTACTTCTGGACCAACTTAATATAATATCATATGATGTGAGCCTTATACTAAAAGACTTATTTGATACTTACAACATTGTTATGTAATACTTACAGAGTTAGCAAAGTAATTATGTTATGAATGGTAGTGTCTTTTAAATAGTTTTTTAAAATAGAAAACTATGTTTTAAATAGTCTTTTTAATAGAAAATGATCAATTTTCTTTGCACTTTATTCTTGCTATTTCTAAGCCAGCATTACCAAATTTTTCTTTAAGCGACAAGCTTCAATAACATAATGCAGTGTTGAAGGCCTCCAATTGTTCTCTGTATACTTAACAGAACATTCAAATTTTTAGACCCAGTATGTTAGCTTCCTAATTATAGATTAAAGCACTTTGGATTTATACAAACTTTTAAAAATTGGTAGGTCTTTGAACATACTATAATGTGACCCAATTAGTTGCTTGTTCATATGAGGAGGTCTAGCTCAAAAATTTGTTTTTTGCTTTTAGAAAAATTTGCAAAAAGAATTTGGCCTGACTATATTCAGTTGTTTGAAGTTTATCTGCAAAACGGCATATTTCTATAACTCAGCTCAGAAATAGAAATGCTTGCATTTCTACTAATTAACAATTGATTTCTTAATTAAGAAGCATGTCATTGTTGATTACTTCTGGAGACCCAGGAATAAAACACCTCATTGGTAATGAAATTTCGGGACACGAAGAACTCTTTCTATCATCTTCAGATGTTTTCCCCCGAAGAATATGCAAAATTGCTACATTGATTAAAGTATTCATGGTACATACTTGTAGAATTTCCAAAGCATTTTCAAATACTCCTTTGACTGATTTTGGATAAAGAACCAGATAGAAAATTTTAAAACAAAGTTTATGAATATATAACTGACTCTAAGTTTTGTTTAATGTAGCAGTCAATTCAAATAGCAAACAAATAGTTAAAAGGTGAATCAAGCTTTTCAAGTTGAATTTTTTTTTAAGAATGGCTATGATCCACCCAAGACAAAAAACAAAACAAAATAAAAACCCCCAAACAAAAGAAAAAGCACATGCTCTAAAACTGCATATGATCTTTATCTTTATATTTATCTTTATTAGACTCTATTCTTAAGGGATTATTTATGAATAAAGACAAATATTAATGGCTTCAGCATTGTCAAAAATAAAGTCCTGGTAGGAAATTTTGCAGCTAGATGACTAAAAAGAATACAAGTATTTCTCTTTCTTCTGCAACAGCTCCTCATCGGCCCTGATTAAGTGCCAGTGTTCTAGGATGTTAACCTGGGCACTGTTTTTCTCTAAGTAGATTCCTTGCCTGAGTTATCTATTCCCATCAGATTAACTTCCACTTGTACACTGCCGATTTGCCAACCCTTATGTCCAGCCTTGCCCTCTCCCTTGAGATGCTCATGTTTTCAACTGAATTCTGGACTCCCACCTGAATGTCCACACTAGGCATACTCGGTGCCCACCGGACTCCTGGTTACTTGGATGCCTTCACCTGATACACCTCCCTGCTTCCATTCAGTTACTCTCATCAGAAGCCCGGAAGGCATCTGGCTTCTTCTCTTTCCTTCCCGCCCACATTTAACCAACATCTTATCAGTAGCGCCTCTGACCTATTTCTCAACTTCATCTTCTTTGCCCTATGACCCTACCCTTATTTGCAGTGAGTTGAACTTGCTTGAGTTTTTGAGGTTTCTCCTAACAGTGTCCCTCTTTTTAAATCTTTCCCTCTTCAGTTTGTTCTCCACACTATCCTCCGAGCTTTGTTTCCAAAGCAATACAACTTTTTTTCCTGTACTACCCGACCGTTCTCCTCCCACTGGTTAAAACACTTAGATGGATGCCCAATACTTAAGGAATGAAATAGATTGGAACTTCAGGTTGAACAAGGATCTTGCCTATCCTACCAGCACATCTCCTATCTTTTCTCTTAAAACCCATGGCTCTGGGCTTCCATGTTGCTTCAAATGAGTTAGCTCTGCTTTCTCTAGAAATCCCCATTCATAACTGTGAATTCAAGTCAAGGTCCTTCTGTGAAACCTTTCTTAACATTTCTAAGGGGGAGGTGCGGTGGCCTGAGTGTGCCTCTTTAATATCACATTTCCTCCCATCCCTCAGAACTGTCTCTAGGGCTACCGTGTTCAGTTATGCTGATCTAACCCTGAACAAGGATGCCTGGTCCAGGGCTCAATGGAGGCTGGGACTCAGCTGCTCTTCTTACTGTCCTTGCTAAACTTTTATGCCTCTGGGGCACAATTTGCACAAAGGTGACATATACCCTGGGATTTTGCCTTCCAGGTCTCCCTGCCCCCCACCCTCCCCCAGCTTCTGGTACACCAGGACACTATTATACAAAGCTCTGTATCCACAACCCTCAGCACATGGTAGAGCTGCAACAAATGCTTGCTTAATGAAGGCATGAGTGAATGAATGAAGAGAGTTTTCAGTTACCTCTCATTTCTCTCATTTTTGATAGGTTTAAAATTAGGAATGGAGCAGGACACCTGGGTCATGATCTCTGAACAGGGCGAGAAACTTTATAAAATGATGTGCAGACAAGGAAATCTGATCAAAGACAGAAAAAGAAAACTGACTACGTTCCCTAAATGCTTTCTTGGAAGGTAGGGTTGGGAGTTTGGGTGCATGACTTTCTTTTATATTCTCACCATCTCACCTGTTAACTTTAATTAGTTTTCTTTTAAATGTATTCCCTTGGGCATTTTTGAAAACTCTACAGTTGCCACTTCCTGGGCTGTGGCAGGATGAAGGAATGGATAGAGAGCCAGGATCATAACTAGGAAACTCAAGGGATCCATCCATTCATTCATGACTTCCACAATTTCTGATATGTCATGATCCCAGAAGAAAGGGAGGTTCGGGCCAGGCAGGGAGGGACAGGCAAGTAGGTTTGCCTACAGGGGGACAGGATGACTGGTTGAGTATGGACATGCATATAGGGCCTGAAAGTTGGAATCAGAAAGACAAGGAGGATAAGAGACAGTCTGAACTCTCAGTTAATTCAGAATTTAGGCAGCTGGGCTCAGGGTAAAGGATGTAGGTGAAGAGTCTAGAAATGTGGGTCATGTGAAGAGACAGGCACCAAGCAGCAGGCAGAGGGTTCGCTTTGGTTTTTAGAGTAAGCAGATTGACTAAGTGTTGTTTGGTTTGTTTAGACAGCATTCAGTGAAATTCCCTGGCTGGTTTAATTAGCTCAGGGCCAAAAAGAAGGTTAGCTGCCTTCAGGTAGCTCTTTTTAGACCAGCCTCTGTGCTGACTTCTTCCTATACATTACTTCTAATGCTGGAATACATACTTAGGTAGGAGTTAAATACCTTTATACTTTCTTAAAGATACAGAAACTGTGGGTCAGGGAGCTTAACAATTTCATATGGTTAGTGGCTATCAATACCAAGTTTATAAAGTAGACTGGAGTAGTAGTTAACAGTCCAGATGGCAATCAAACTTATCTGTTCAGTTCCTAGCGCTACCACCAATTTGTTGCGTGATTTAGGTTAGTTAAGTTTCCATTTTCTCTGAAAATATGGAGATGATGGTAGAGCTTACCTACAGCACTCACTAGGATGTCTTTTTAACCAGTGATGGGAACATACAACGTAATCATAGGTTACCTCTGCCTCCCTCATATGTGTTGGCTGTGTCCCCATCCAAATCTCATCTGGAGTTATAATCCAAATTGTAATCCCCATGTGTCAGGGGAGGGACCTGGTGGGAAGAGACTGGATCATGGGGTTGGTTTCCGCCATGCTGTTCTCATGATAGCAAGTGAGTTCTCATGATGTCTGATGGTTTTATAAGGGACTTTTCCTCCTTCATGCACCTTATCTCATCTGCTGCCAGTAAGGTATGCCTGCATCCCCTTCTGCCATGATTGTAAGTTCCCTGAGGCCTTCCCAGCATGCAGAACTATGAATCGATTAAACTTCTTTCCTTTATAAATTACTCAGTCTTGGGTATTTCTTAATAGCAGTATGAGAATGGACTAATACACCCAGTTTCAGGGAAGTTCTTTACAGCAGTGTGAAAAAGGACTAATACACTCCCCAACCCCCAACTCAGAAATACATTGGCCAGGAAACCCTCTGCCTGCAGGGCAGCATCTGGCTTTCTTCTTCACTAGGAATGATCCTCACAGCAGGCAACACATCTGCCAGTGAGCCATACTGTTGCTTGTAGGTAGCCCTCAGGTGGTAGGAGCTCTTGTGCAAGGAAAAGAGAAGATGTGAGTTTATCTTGGCGTAGAAGCCCTGTGTAGCAAAACATGCTATCTTTTGTACCCACTCCATGGGCATAACTTTCCGGGTCCTCACCAGGACGTGCCCACTTGCAAGAGAGTCACTTCAAGTTATGACTCCCCACTAGGCTTTTATAGGTATGCAAATTAGCCACCGGGGTCATTTTTACCATTGCAATGCTGCCTAATTTAGCAGTTGACAGGTGTCTAGGGGAGCATAGCTGTTATAGAAAGTTAGCCCAGGGTCAAATTTTTTCTTACGGAAGAATAGGTTTTGCTAACCCTTCACCCACACGATGACACATGGTAATAGTGCAAGTTCATTGTGATGGTATATGAAGCTTCTCCCAGATCACCTGATAGGTAGGAGAGGCTCAGTAAATGTTAGGTTATTGTGGCCTTTTCCATCACAACACACTGTTGCTGCTTACAGGGCAAGTTTGAGGTCATTTCTGAGTGGGTCAATGTCCTTTAGCAGAGTGTTGATGGAATCTCTCCGTTCCCTGAGTAGTTCCAATGATAAAGCTACTCACTGGGTTCCTTTACTCTTGACTTCTCACTCTTCAAAATATTTCCAATTTATAGCAATATTTAAATTGGCTTTTTCCTCATTTTAATTTGACATTTTCAGAAATCTAGTGCCTGCAGAATAGATAATTATGCCTTAACTACATAGCAACCATCTCAACTCACTTGTCAGTCACGAGTTAGTAAAGCTCACTATGCACAGGCCCCGTGCTGAGTTTCTGACGTCTATCATCCCGTTTAATCCCTTGGCTGCACTGTGACACTGACATTCTTTTTTTTCTTTTTTCTTTTTTTTTAAGATGGAGCCTCTCTCTGTCACTCAGGCTGGAGTGCAGCGGCATGATCTTGGCTTGCTGCAACCTCTGCCTCCTGGGTTCTCCTGCCCCAGCCTCCCTAGTAGCTGGGATTATAGGCATGTGCCACCACACCTAGATAATTTTTATATTTTTAGTAGAGATGTGGCTTCACCATGTTGGTCAGGCTGGTCTCAAACTCCTGACCTCAACTGATCTACCTGCATTGGCGTTCCAAAGTGCTGGGATTACAGACGTGAGCCACTGCACCCAGCCTGACATTCTTAATATTGTCTCTATGTTAATGATGAAGAAGCTGAGGTTTAAAAAGCTGAATTCATAAACTGCTAGTTGAACAGGTAGTGGAGCAGAAACAGGATTTGAATCCCAGTTGTCTTATGGCAACTACATGATATTAACTACTACACTTTGTTTCACCTTTTCTTATATTTTCTTTTGAATTTGTTATGCAGCAATAGGAAACTAACGGTTTTGAATGGTTCTTGTTTAATAAAAGAATAAAAATATTTAACAACTTTTGCTGCTTTGTATTTGTAGTCTAGACAACCCACTTAGAATTTTATATCCCTCAATTATTTGACATTAGCCATTTTTCTTGCTTTTGTTTTTGAAATTAATGGAGAAATAATTTCCTGATGCAGTCCATAGCTTTGTTTCTCTGGCCAAAAAAGAAAACCAGTCTACAACAAATTCAGTTTATATAAAAGTTCAAATGTTAGACTTTTAAAACATGAGCAACGCAGTGTTTTTTAAAAAAATATTTTATTGCGTTTTAGGTTTTGAGGTACATGTGAAGAACATGCAGGACTGTTGCATAGGTACATACATGACAATGTGGTTTGCTGCCTTCCTCCCCATCACCTATATCTGGCATTTCTCCCGATGTTATCCCTCCCCAACTCCCCATCCCCCACTGTCCCTCGCCTAGTTCCCCCACAAAGACCTCAGTGTGTGATGCTCCTCTCCCTGTGTCCAAGTGTTCTCATTGTTCAACACCCGCCTATGAGTGAGAACAAAATGTCTCTATATTTAATGTTCTCTTAATGGAACCAGACGACCTTTTTAAAAAAATTGCTGCATAGCTGAGGCTCTCCTAAGTGATACAAACATCATCCTTCTTATCTCTGAGGCCTGGGGCTGCCCTGCAATGGTGACAGATGTAAGCTATAATCCACTGTGGCCTTCACAGCTGCAGCAGTGTGTGGTAGACAGTTCTGATGGATGCTTCTGTGCTGGAGTATTCCTTATAGATGACAGTTTAGATACAATAATGAATTTACCAAGTAATTTAACATTTTCAAAACAATGTAGTAAAACTTTTCTATGTCTTTTGGTGTGCACTAGTTTTCTATTGCTGTATAACTAATGAATATATACTTAGCAGCTTAAAACAACGCTAGTCAGAAATGGGGTGAACCATATATTTGGGAACCCAGAGAGCTCAACTGGGTTCTCTGCTTGGGGTTTCACAACCCCAGAATCAAGGTGCTGGCCAGATGGGACTCTTATCTTGAGGCTCTGGGGGAAAGTTCACTTTCAAGCTTATTCAGGTTGTTGGCAGGACTCATCTTGAGGTTGCAAATGAAGTCCTTGTTTCCTTGCTGTCAGCCAAGGTTTGCTCTCAGCTTCTACAGGCTGCATGTCTTGGTACCAGGTCCTTTCCGTCTTCAGAGATGGCAGTGGCACATTGAGTCCTTCTCATGAGTTTAATTTCTCTGACTTCCTCTCGTGCCACTAGCCTGAGAAAATTCTGCTTTAAAGGGCTCCACTCACTGAGTCAGGCCCACTGGGATAATTTACATATTTTAAAGTCTACTGACTTGAGGTTTTAATTACATATGCAAAAATCCCTTCAGAGCAATACCTAGATTAGTATTTAATTGAAAAATGAAGGGGAGGGAATCTTGGTGGGGTGGGAGGGCAATGAGAGGATTTCTGTAGACTCCTACCTACCACATGGTACATGCGGTTTTGTTTTGTTCTTCCTTCTTGGATCTTTAAACTCACTGGTTGTTTGTGCCTGGGAAGCCACATGAAAGAAAGTTTAGCTCTTTATATTAAGCTATTACTATTCTATTCAGTTCCGACTTTAGCTAGCTTTAGGATCTGTTGCAATCCTTTAGTCCCACATTTGCCTTTAAGTTAATGGTAACCTTTTAATTAAAGCTACTCTAAAATTTTTACTTTGTGTTTATTACAGGCCTCCACAAGTTGAATAGTTTAAGTATGGTTTAGTAATGTATGAATGTACAGACATGGATTTTCTAGAATAGAGTTCGATTTAAATGACTGTAGGCCTTACATATGTAAAAAAATAATCTGTTGAAATGCATTGAAAATATTCCTTTATATTTTGAGACTCCTTTCATAGTTTCTTCATGACTGCATGGCATAGAAAGACTTTCTGGGGAAAGAATTAAGCATTTAGCTTTTTCACTGGCTTTCTGTTGCAGCGAATTTGTGTCATGGCTGTTGGAAATTGGAGAGATTCACAGGCCTGAGGAAGGCGTACACTTGGGACAAGCATTATTGGAAAATGGAATCATCCACCATGGTAATTATTAATTACTTATTTACTCCATTTATTCACCATGTGTATCTTAATCCCATTCATCAGTTTAGTTTATAATTTCCACATTACAGTTGCTCATTTTTTTAACAACATTTTCAGTACCTAATATGTGTAGAACAGTGTTTCAGGGAGTGTGGCTTTCACGGGCTGTATTTGTTAACCTTAGACTGAAGAGCTGTAATACAGGCAAACATTAGAAAATAGAGAAGTGGGATTGTGGAGGAAGGGATGGTTAGTTCTATAGTAATTGGAGTATTTGGGAGTGCTTCATAGAGGACAGGACATGACGGTGATGCTGGGCATTGCAGAATGAATAGAACTCTGCCAGGGACAGCAGGGCAGAAGGGCATTCCACTTGAAGGAAACAACAGCACTCTGGCACAGTGGAAGGCAAATCTGTGGTGGCTTCTTTGTGGACCAGCACAGAGCCTCACATGGGTCCATGGATGAACATACTGGTGAGGGCAGGTATGGCAAGAAAGGCAGGCAGAGCCTGGATTCCAGAAGATCTGAAGTTTCCTGCCGTGGCATGTGGGCTTATACTGAAGTGGGCCAGGAGTTGATGAATGGTTTTAAGTAGAGCCATGATCAGAACTTGGGTCCACAGCTATGAGATGCAGCAGCATGGAGCCTGCAGTGGAGAGGTTCAAGACTGCAGAGCACCAGGCCCCTCAGGGGACCCCGCTGCACCCAGGAGTGGCAGGACAAGGGCCTCGGCAGGTCTGTGTCCATGGGCATGAAAAGACCAGGCCACTTGGGGAGTTACTGGTGAAGCTGAAACAGCATATTTGATAACTATTTGGATATGGGGGGTGAAGAATAAAGAGAGAGATTAGAGTATTCTGAGCCTTCTTCTCTGAATGACTGCATTAATTCAGGAGGAAGAGCAGGGTTGAAAGAGAAGATGCAGGCTTTGCTATGGACTGTGTGAGACAGCCAGAGGGGAGTGGTGAGCAAGTGGTTGTAAACTTGGTTTGAAGCTCAGGATAGAAATGGGGTGAACCATATATTTGGGAATAATTCCAAGAGAGTACGAGATCCCTGGAAACACTGTCAATGAACAGACAAAAACCACGAAAGCAGTGTTAATGGGACCCAGGAAAAAAGCTTAAAGAATTTCTAAGGTAAACTGTGGGGGAGGAGAAAAAGCCAGTGACTTGTTAACAAATATGGATATTTGGCAATGGTATTCTGATGTTCATTTCCTTTCATAGAGTGCTGTGCAGATAAACCAGGTCCATCCCATCTTTCCTCATCACACCAGTGTCGCCTACATGTTGGTACCACCATCCACCCAGCTAGGAATCATCTTTAATTCCTTTCTCTCCCTCATGCCGTCAAGCCCTGTGAGCTCTACCACCAAAATAAGTGCCTAAACAATGAATTCTCTCCCTTCCAGCATCCCTACCTCTTTCTAGTCACCATCATCTCCTCCCTTGCTTCCACTTTTGTTCTCCACTCCCGTAGTACACTCTCCAGGTCACAGCCGAAGAGACCTTTAAAAATGCAGATATGATCAAAGCATTTTTCCATCTATAACCATCTAATCACTTCCAGTCAAATGTAAAGAAAAGTTCAGACCTATTACATGCCCCACAAAGTCCGATGTGATAGGGCCCCTGACTTCCTCTCAGAGCCTGAAACCTCGATTTGTACCTAACTTGCTGCACTGTGGCCACCCTGACCTTCTGTCTCTTCCTTCAATATGCCAACATGACTTCCTATTTAGGACTTTCGCTTCTGCTTTTCTCATTCCACAGTTATTTATTAATTCCTCGTATATGCCAGGGGCCTTTCTACCTGCTAGAGACAGAGCAGTGAATAAAAAGACAAAAATTCTTGTATATATGACTCATGACATATGACCCTTTCACTTTTAGAACTCCATCCTGTCCTGTGATTCCAATGTCCTATTTTTTTTTTCTTTACTTTGAAATCTTTCTTCATGCACTTATCACTCTGAAATTATTAGTTTGTTTTACTTGTGTCTTTGTTTATTAACTCTTTATCTCCCTATCCCTTACCTGGCCTCCAATAAAAATATAAGCACCATCCAAACAAAAGCCTCATTTGTTATATATAGCAAATGCCTGTCATTCCCAGCCCATACAGGTTCTCACTAAATATTTGCTGAATGAACGAATAATTAAATTTTGAGTGAACAGATGACACTTATAAATTGTATATGATTTTGTGCTTGTTTCATTAGCATCATTAAAACATCTAAAAGCATTATATGGCTGCTTTTAGCATCTGGTAGGCTAAAAGCATCATTTAAAAACTTAAAAGGAAAAATAACATTATGACAATTACATGCTAACATTATAAAATGCTAACAAGTATATGTAATAGTTACCCTGACTTTAATAGACTTGCATAGATCTTATATTGACCTGGAAACTGTGCCTCAGTGGCAAAAATTGATTAGTTGTTTACCAAATTGGTTTAGCTTTTGTTTGTCATGGATATGCATACATTGCATTTCTTAGTTTTCCTTGCAGTCAAGGAAGGGGAGGTGGTGAAATTCAGTTGCAGCCAAGGACATGTCCACAAAAGTGATGCACAAGGGAAGTGTACAGGCTATTAAACAAAAACACAAAACACAAGGTGTCCTTGGGAGTCCTGCACTAGGGATGGCTGGGCCTCTGTCAAACTCCAGGTCCTGCATGGGGAGAGCCCCATAACTCCATCCTCCACCACTGATTGGATCTTACCTCAATGAAAAATTAGCTTCTACAGCATAAGTCACTATATTGAGGAGGTTTGTTTGTTACAGTAGCTAGTGTTAACCAGTGGAAAATGAGCGAGCTTTTCTTCCCAATATGTCCTGCGGAAATGAGTTCTCCCATCCTATCCTAGTCTATTTCTGCCTTTCTAGAAGGAAGTATGAGACCAGCTGGGTTTCCTTGATGGACAGAGTAAAAAGACAGACTTAAACTACTAAGAAATAAAGTTGCTGGTTCATGTTGACATGCAAACTAGGGGTAAGAGAGCATATTATGCGATTTATCATTAATAGAATAATTCTATTAGAATGAAGAGACATGAGCCAAATGTGCTAGTATCATTGGCATGTGGTTCCAGCTGCATTTTGGTGAAAATAGAATTCCTAAAATAAAGTTGAATGAACCATCTGTTTTAAAGAGAGCAAGCAAAAAAGAAGTTGACTATTATTGGTGTTATTCACATTGCAAATATGATTGAGAACTTCGTCATCAGCAAAGCCTGCTATAGCAGGAACTCTAGGGTTGAGGCAGCGTATGCTTTCTCTGTGGTACACTGACAATATGTATCTTGTCTGGTGCTACTCTTTGCAGTAGGAATGTTTATGTGAGAATTCAGAGACCTCATTTCTTATCATTTGTTTTATGCCATGATGTGATGAAGTTGGTTCATATAGGCTCCTGAGAGCTAATAATTAGATACATTTTGTAGGCTGGTTAGTTTATAAACTAACGATTACTAATAATTAAATTGCATAAACATATAAGTGCATAAATTATATTGCAAAAAGGGTAAAACATTCTCTTTTAGGCGTTTGGGAGGGAGGATCTTGCTCTGTTGCCCAGGCTGGAGTACAATGGTGTGATCATGGCTCACTGTAGCCTCAACCTCCTGGACTCAAGCCATCTTCCTACCTTAGCTTCATGAGTAACTAGGACCACAGGTGCATGCCACCATGTCCAGCTAATTTTTTTTTCTTTTTTAAATTTGTAGAGATGAGGTCTTGCTATGTTGCCCAGGTTGGTCTTGAACTGCTGGGCTCAAGTACTCCTTCCACCTCAGCCTCCCAAAGTGCTGGGATTACAGGCATGAGCCACCATATTGGACCTGTAAAACATTCTTAAAATGTATCACTTTCTCATTATTTTACAATGTTTACTATTATCTGTGCCCTTGAGGTTATTTATATCTATTGCTTGTATATAGTGGAAATATTGTGTAATGCGTGGCACTGCACCTTTAACTCCATATTCAGTGCCTTTAGGTTGGAAGGTTGAAGTTGGTCAGAGTGGGAATATTTATACAGTAGAAATTGGCAAATGCTACAAGTCAGAACTTCTCCTCTACTCCCCCCACCTTCACCACCTAGAGAGCCAATTGTTAAACATCTGCAGTACATCCCTGGTTCTCTCACACAATGATTTAAAAGATCGCATTTAGCAACTTTCTTCACTAGAGGACCTAAGCTGTAGTTAATGCACCCATTTTCCATGGTAGAGAAATTGGGAGAGTAGATTTGAATGCAGAACAGTTCAGGGTTTTTCTAAGACAACAGCTAAGAGTTGCAGGCTAACCCAAGGTTCATTATCAAGGGTACAAGCATTCACCTTGCGGCTAACCTCTCCATGTTGAAGAGGTTAGACTACCACTTGTTTCATCCTGGCAAAAACATTTGGATTCAACTTCATGAATTTTGAAATATCAAGGCAAGTTATTTTAATAATTATTAAGGAATAAAAATAAGAATAGGTAGATTGCATAGGAGAAATAAATTCTGATCTTAAAACATGCTGTAGAGTTTCACAGTATTTCTCATGTTTTTATATTTTTTTCATACAGAATTTTTTATGTGTGACTTGGCTTGGGGGAAAAGATACCAAAAAGCAGAAATGGTATTGACTATGTATCTTTTTTTTAAACAATTTTATGGCCATAAGCCATGTAGAACATTTGGATGGGCTGGGGCAAAAGAGCTGAAACTTCACAAATGTGTGTGTGTATTTATCTGTGTGTATTACCAACTCTCTTGATTTCCTTCTGGATGCATCAAATGTTGTTAATGAGAATTCTGACAACTTTCTTTCCTCTTTCAATATTTCTGGCAAAAAATAAAGGTGGTCAAAATCTTTCATTTAATTGTAAAAGTATAGCTCTTTGCAGCATGTTATCTCTTCTAGGAATGTTACATTTCCTGTAAATAAAATATTTAAATATAAACTCTTTGACTTTCAATTTGAGGTTTTTACTTTCTAAAACAGACTTTTTTTTTTTAATTAGTCTGTGTATAAAATAACGTAGCCTGAAAAAGAGAAAACTTAGAGATTTAGTAGGAGATTCCCTCCCTTGGCTCCCAGCTTTATAGAGGTGTAATTGACAAATATTAATGGTGTACAACATGATGTTTTGAAATATGTGTAAATTGCAAAGTGATCACCACAATCAACCTAATTAGTATATTAACCACCTCAAATAGTTATCACTATTTGTGGTGAGAACATTTGAGATCTACTCTCTTAGCAATTTTCAAGTATGTAATACATTATATCATATTTTCTCTATCCACTCAGCCACATGGAAACTTAGGGTGACTTCTTGTCTTGCTATTGTGAGTAATGCTGCAGTGAACATGGGGGTTCAGATAGCTCTTTGACACACTGATTTTATTTCCTTTGAATTACACAAACAGAAGTAAAATTGCTGGATCATATGGTAGTTCTATTTTTAGCTTTTTGAGGAACTTCCATACTGTTTTCCATAATGGCTATACGAATTTACATCTCCACCAACAGTGTACAAGGGTTTCCTTTTCGCTAGATCCTCACCAACACTTCTGTCTTGTTGATGAAAGCCATCCTAAGAGGTGTCAGGTTATATCTCACTGTAGTTTTGATTTACATTTCCCTAATGATTAGAGATGTTGAGCAACTTTTCACATAAAGATGGCCTGTTGGCCATCTTTATTTCTTTTTTTGAGAAGTATTTTTTTAGGTTCTTCACCCATTTTTAAATGGGTTATTTGTGTTTTTGGTATTACATTGAATTAATTTCTTATATGTTTGGAATATTTGCCTCCTATTGGATCTATGTTTTACAAATATTTTTACCACTCCATAGATTGTCTTTTAATTTTATTGATTCTTTCAATTGCTGTGCATATGCTTTTTAGTTTGATGCAATTGCATTTGCCTATTTTCATTTGTCTATTTTTGCTTTTGTCACCTGTGCTTTTGGGGTCCTCTCCAAAAAATTATTGCCAAGACAAATGTCAGGAATGTTTTCCCTAATCTTTCCTTCTAGTAGTTTTACAGTGTTACATCATATGTTTAAATCTTTAGTACATTTTGAGTTTATTTTTATATTTGGTGTGAGATAAGGGGTCCCATTTAATTATTTTGCATGTAGTTACCCAGTTTTCTCAACATTATTTATTGAAGAGGCTGTCTTTCTGCATTGTGTATTCTTGGCACCTTTGTAGAAGATCAGTTGACCATAAATCTGTGAATTTATTTCTGGGATCTGATCTCTATTCTGTTCCATTGGTCTATGTGTCTGCTTTTATGCCAGTACCATGCTGCTTTTATTACTGTGGCTTTGTAGTAGAGTTTGAAGTTAGTAATCTCATGTCTTCAGCTTTGTTCCTTTTGCTCAAGGTTGCTTTGGCTATTGTGGGTCTTTGTGCTTCCACACAGATTTTAGGATTGTTTTCTGTATTTCTGTGAAAAATGCAATTGGAATCTTGATAGAAATCACATTGAATCTGTAGGTGGCTTTGAGTAGCAGGGATATTTTAACAATGTTAATTCTTTCCTTCCATAAGCATGGGATTTCTTACCATTTATTTGTGTTTTCTTTAATTTATTTCATCAGTGGTTTATAGTTTTCAGTGTACAGATCTTTCACCTTCTTATGTTATTCCTGCTATATTTTATTTTTTTATTCTATTTTAAATGAGATCACTTAATTTCTTTTTTCCACAGTGCATTGTTAACATATGGAGACGCTACTGATTTTTTAAATGTTGTCTTTGTGTCTCGCAAGTTTATTGAATTAGTTTTTGATGGAATTTATTATGGTTTTCTATCTATCAGATCATGACATCTACAAATAGAGACAATTTTACTTCTTTCCAATTGAATGTCTTTTATTTCTTTTTCTCCCCTAATTTCTCTGGTTAGGACTTACAGTACTATGTTAAGTGGAAGTAGAGAGGGTAGGCATCCTTGTCTTGTTCTAGAGAAAAAGCTTTCAGCTTTTGATCATTGAGTATTATGCTAGTCGTGGGCTTGTCATATATAACCTTTATTATGTTGAGGTGCATTTCATCTATACCAAATTTATTGAGAGCTTTCATTATGAAAGGATGTTGAATTTTGACTAATGCTTTTTCTGTATCTATTGAGATCATCATGTGGTTTTTGTCTTTTATTTTTTAATGTGATGCATTGTAATTATTCATTTGCATGTGTTGAACCACCCTTGGTTCTGAAAGATAAATCTCACTTGATCATGGTATATGATCATTTTATTGTGCAGTTGAACTTGATTTGATAGTGTTTCATTTAGGATTTTGGCATCCATGTTCATCAGTGATATTTGTCTGTAATTTTCTTTTCTTGTAATATTCATATCTGGCCTAGTAAAATGAGTTTTGGAAGTGTCCCCTTCTCTTTTATTTTTGGAAGAGTCTGAGAAGGACTGGTATTAATTCTTCTTTAAATATTTGGTAGAATTCACCAGTGAAGCCATCAGGTCCTGGGAATATGAAAGTCTTATCTTGAGGATGGTAATGAACACTCTTGTTTTTCAATGAGAAAAAAAATTAACTGACATGTGAAAAAGCAATTCTTAATGTAAGAACAGTTACAATTTTGGAATCAGTTAGATACTAAATTATTTTAGCTATTCTGGAGGTCCAAACACAGGATAAATGTCAAGATTGGTGTATGTGTGGTCTTGGCCTGATCACAGTGTGATAAAGCAGATACATGCTAAAATTTATTTGTAGGGCTGAGATTCAAATCACAATGCACTAATTTGAGTATTTGCTCTATAAAGGGCACTTTTTGCTTGGCTTTGTAACATTGTGAAGAAACAGAAAATACAAAATCATATATTTATGTAACTGTGCATACTGTGTGTACCTTTATACATACTATATACTCATGTGCATATATAAATACATATATTATGCTAGCTGAATGTTGCAAACTTCTATTTATTTCTCAAATAATTATATGGAAATTAATATTTTAAATAAAACATGAATCATGCTGTTAAAATACTGGATTGATATTGCTGTGTTATAAAAGCAAACACTTTTTTTAAAACTAAAAGTTTTAGTATTTGGAAATTTGTATTTAATAAATGTATTTGTTGTTTGTCCCCTTTTAGAATATAATTATTTTAATATATTATTTCTATGTTCTTAGTTACTGATAAACATCAATTCAAACCAGAACAGATGTTATATAGATTTCGCTATGATGATGGAACGTTTTATCCCAGAAATGAGATGCAGGACGTGATTTCAAAGGTAATGATCTGTCCCACAACCTCTTCGATAGTAGAATGCATGTTGCCATTCTTCAGGAAGATAAAAGGCAGTTGAGAAACATAAAAGATTTTTCTAGTTCAGAAAATCCTTCGACTATATATACAAGCAAACCTCTTTATTTATTTTTGGTATTTCAAGAATTCTAATGTTTAATTGTTTCTTCATTCTTTACCTAATTCTAAATGATAGTAGTACTGCTGTATCACTCACAAGGTTATAGCCATTAAAAACTCTTTTACATGCAGCAACATGTCATCAAAATACTTGTATAAAAAATACAAATATGTAAAATAAATGTAAAGCCACTTTTTTTGTACAGTTGACAATACTGATATGTGATGAACAAGTAGTATAGATGTATTACTGTGTTGGTATCTTTGTTTATGTTAGAAATTTTATATTTTAAGAAAATTAATTTGGAGAAAACTTTGTTTATGTGTATGTCATATATATGAGGAATTTATAGCACAATTTAATCCTATTCTTTAATAATTTAAATCATATTATTTTTATGATATATCATGACATTTGAATAATTTTTAAATTGGTTGAGATTTTGTAATGATTCGAGAATAGTGACAGTGAATTAATTTGTTAATTCAAAATTTCATTGACATGTCCCTTGGGTGATCTCACTCTTTTTTGATATATCTTTATTTTACGTAGGGTGTAAGATTATATTGTCGTCTTCATAGTCTCTTTACTCCAGTGATAAGGTGAGTCTGGCTTTTAAGTTCTGGGAAACTTAAATGGAAATATTTGTACTGTGTTTTAGGTAAATTGTATTCAGCTAGAACTTGTTGGCTTATTTTGTTTTTCTTCCAAAAGTGAAAATTTTTCTTTAAAATATTATTTTAAGGAATAATTTGTTGTAAAATATCCTGATATTTTCCTAAGATTCTAATTTTCCACTCTTTATTCCACTCTAATATGCCACTCTTTATTATGATTTCTAAAATTATTTTGCCATTAGTTCATAGTAAATTACACACTTGAAATAGTCCCCTTTGTGCTAATATTTAATAAATAAAAGTTGATTGATCAGGAGAGGATTTGGAAATAATGTTTACATATTTGCCACTATTATTACTTGTATATTAACTTTTTAAGTTAAATTGTATAATCAAATATTGGCTATGTATTTTATTTTATGATATTTCCACCTCATAATCTTTTTTCCCAAGAAAAGATTTTGTACTTGAAAACTAAGAATTATTTTGTATGGGTATAATTTTATAATTTTATTCTTTATCATGTTTTTCCTTCTGCAGAGACACACTTGTTTTAAAAGAGGAATCAGGATTAATTTTTGGTTTATCTCTTTAGAAAGACAATAGAAAGCTTTGAGGTCTGCATTATGATTAATAACCAAGTAGATCTTCAGGGAATTGTACTTTTGCAATATACACTGATATAACTTAACTGATAGAATGTTAAACTAATTTCAAATGGTCAAATATTATTTGGAGTTTACTGACTAAATCATAGTCCACAACAAAATATGCATGTACTATTTCCAGAATAAATAAAAATGCTTTTCAATCTTGGCTATAAAATCCAAATGTTTAGTGTTTCTGTTTTTCACTTTGGTTTGTAATTCCAAGAAAATGCAGAGCTTAAAACAATAAAGATTCCAGATGTTGCTAAGTATATTGGAATGCCCACTTTATACTGCATAGAGAACACACTGTTTGCAGATCCTGGAGGAGGAAACATGATCTTATTCACAATCCTGAAAATGTCCTATCTACTTTCACAAGTAGGCTTCACAAAGTGGAAGAAGGTGAAGAAGAATAAATATTTGTTGACTCTGCCATAATTCTGTCACAGATATTTGTAAATACTTTTCTGCTAAACTAAGAGAAAACAATAATGTTAAAACATCATGTAACTGGTGTATATGTAGATTTTATATGAGCAAAAATGTGTTCTGAAAATACATTTTAGCCATATGAGATTTCTTATCAAGAAAGCTTCACCTGTAAGAGCTGATAAGAAATTTTTCTTTGGCTAGAAATGACAATTGTTTTCGAGTTGTCAAGAGAAAATTTATGGGAAAAAACCCATAAAATGGAATGTATTATAGTCATTCTTTTAACATGTGTGAACTCAGCTTATAGGAAGAAAAATTACTTAGCATGAAGAGACACAGATTCACATGTGGTCTCTAATAGACTACATTTTTTCTTCTTACTATGCTTATAGAAACCAAGATGAAATATGTGATGAGGTGTCGGAAACATGGAGACAGATTTAAAGAACAATGAATAAAAGTAATTATTAGTCACTTCAAGTCTTTTGCAGTTTGGAATTTTTGACATTTTATAAAGACTGCCACATTTTCATTCTCTTATGATCTAGGTGGATTTCTGCCCTTGGGCATTCAGTTCTGATTATGAGATTTGGTTGGTACCTAACAAAACTTTGAATGATCTCTCAGTTCTGGGAAATCTGGGGAATGGAAAGTCTGAAGTGGAGAGCCAGTTGATCCTCTTGGTTCCCTGGGGATGTTATATCACTATGTCCATGACATGATTGGAAAGACAAAAATAGCAAGTTCTCAATGTATCTACTTCAGGACAGACCTGCTGGTTTTCCACTGCAGCAGAACTGTATGAATAACACTGTAGTGCAAATCTAGCCTTCCCGGAGCCTTCAGGAACAAGAATAAAAGATGTTTGTTTCGTCTCCAGATTTTGAGATTTTTAGTATGATCTATTGTGATTTAAAGAGAAGAAATTCTATTTTATTATTATTATATTAATATGATATTGTATTGTAAGTTCTCACTTAATGTCATCAGTAGCTTCTTGGAACCTCCAACTTTAAGTGAAATGTTATATCATAAAACCAGTTTTGCCATAGGCTAATTGATATAAACAAGAGTTAAGTTCCTACAGCATCCAGTGTTTCATTTCACTTAAAGTCACAGTTTCCAAGAACCTATCTACAATGTTACATGTGGACTTACTATATTTCTAGCTAAATTATTACCAGATAATATAGCAGTAATAATCTATTTGGATATAAGAAAATGTAAAAGAAGAGGTGTCCTGTTTGGGTAACGTTGTGGGTCTCTTACTTTGGTATAAGCTGGTAGATGATTTTTTAGGTATTCTACATGCTTCATAAAATTCTCTTATTTGCATGTTTTTGGGCGATTAACTCAGGTTGCAATGATAAACTTTTCTGTTGCATACTGATACTAAATGAAAATATTTTCTTGTGCTCACATATCCCCTTGCTTAATGTCTTTTTTTGTTTGTTTTTTTTCCTTTATAGAGATAAAGATTACCATTTAAGGACCTACAAATCTGTGGTCATGGCCAACAAACTAATAGACTGGTTAATTGCACAGGTAAATAGATAAATAGAAGTTGCTGAGTTTCACTTGCTGCTGCTTTAAACTTTGAGCATGTGAATTAGGTACTTTTCCTCTTCTTCATCTGCAGCAGGTATTTTAAAAAAGAAATATATACAGCTAATAGGAAGCAGAGTTAGGATTTGAACCTAGGTAATCTGATTTTAGAGATATCAAACTTCATTTTTAAGTTATCCTGTTTCTCAAGAGCAAGATGCTCCTATTTTTAAGATATCAGCTAAGACCCATCAAAAAATACTAATTTTAGAATCTGAAGAGTAGCTATGCTCATCTATTAATGTTTTTTGTGTGTTTTTTACACTTTGTTTTAAAGTTCTGTTTATTAATGCTAGCAAGCTATTTTAATCTCCCTGTGCATTTTTCCTTGTTAGAAAATAATTGTGCTTTGATAATAGGAGCTTCAATGTCTGTGGTATCTATTTTAAAACAGAAAGGAATTTATTGTTGTTATTGTTGCCCTGCTTCTCAGGATTTACATGCTGACAGCTAGAACTGAGAAAGTGTCATTTGCTTATAAGTAAAACAACTTAGAGCATCTAGTCCATCATAACAGACATTCACCTATAAATTATTCAAATATTCAAAAGTTTAAATGTTGGTATTCAAATATTTAAATGTTTTATTGTACTAGATTAACTAGTAAATGATAAAGTGTATTTCACTGATTAAAGAAAAGATGAAAACTGATACTCACTTTAACTGAACTTACTATTTTGGGAGGGGGATATTGCTTGGTCGGAATGCAAGTCATTACATTTAGCTATGTGAGTCAATGTCATACACAGCTTCACTTCTTAAAGAGTGGCTTTCTTTCTTTGTTTCAAGTAGATAAAATTTGCTAGTTTGTCATAAAATGTTTATTTTTAATTTTATTAATAATTATTAATTATTCAGTAATTAATAATCTATATTTGGTTCGTCTGTACACTTACATTTTGCTAATTTATATTAGTTAATATTATTTTTAGGCTGTTCAAGACCACCTATTTTTATATTTTATAGCACTTACATTTATTACATTTAGAAGTTAAGATTTTAGATGAAACTAAACAATTACCTTTAGATAAAACATCAATTTATATTTTCAGTGGCTTTCCCAGCATTAGAGCCTTTCATAACACTGTGGTCAATGTGTATCATTCGAATTGATTTCTATATAATAATTATTGGAGTTGGACTTTCACTTAGAAATTATACAGTCCTAGAATTCTTGTGAACTTGTTTGATGTGTTGATTACATGAGAAACTTAAAGGAAATCTGTTTGACGCAAAAGCTGATGCTGAGTAAACCTTTAAAGTTCTAACTCAGGAAATCAGTTAACAACTTTTTTTTGGCATTTTTACTTTCCAAGAGTTAACATTAGAAGAATAGATTAAGGTGATCAAAGATGACCAAGTTTTTGCATTTTTTTGTTTTTAGACAATGTTGCCTGGGCTGGAGTGCAGTGGCACAATCTCGGCTCACTGCGACTTCTGCCTCTGAGGCAGTTCTGCCTCAGTTTCCCAAGTAGCTGGGATTATAGGTGCACACCACCACATCTGGCTAATTTTTGTTTTTTCAGTAGAAAAGGGTTTCACCATGTTGACCAGGTGGCTGGAACCCCTGATCTCAAGTGATCCACCTGCTTCAGCCTCCCAAAGGGCTGACATTATAGATGTGAGCTACTACACCTGGCCGCAGTTTTTTTTCTTCAGTTTTTCCTAGGGATTTGTTATGACAATGTCTGCAGAAATTGTGCGTAATAGAAATTGCATTGGCTGGGACTCACACAACCTAGTGTCTGATGCCAGCTCTGCTAGTAACCAGTTTATATAAACTTAGACAAATCACTCAGTCTGTCTGGATTTTAGATTTTACAACTGTTTACTGCTTACTGGAATATCTGTACATGCTGTCTCTTTTCTATCATCGAAACTTTATGACTCTGATATTGTAAAACATCCAAATGTAACTATCAACATAATCAACTCTGATTGCTTAACTTCAGATTAGGACCACACAGCCTTCCTTGAAAAAAGCAGAAATAGTAGTGGAAGGATAAGAGACCAAGGTTAAAGCTCCTAATCTAATATGAAGAGTTTTTTTTTTTTTTTTTTTTTTTTTTTTTTTTTTTTTTTTAAGTAAGGGTATCTTTCTACCAAGACTCTGACATGATAATACTGAATTTTCAGTATTGACTGAGTCACTGAATTGTTTTGGACAGTTTTAGAGCACAGAGTAAAACTACTGGCTCTACTATGATTGGAGTATATACTAGATCCTACAGTTTTTCTTTTATTCTGCAATATATTGTGTGATGTCATCTTGGAAAACAAAATGAGCGTTGTGTTCTTCTGAATACAGTTTTCATTTACTGTTGTGCTGCTTCTATTATAGTATAATAGTTTAGAAGAAAATACTCTATTTCACAATGTTAAATTCTTATTCAGCATGTGCATTAATGTACCTATGAAACATCATTCAATTCCTGTACATTACGATTTGGGTAGGGATCACTCATAGTTTATAATTAAAGAATGCCTTGCTTCTTCATATCATGTGTTCTAAATGCTCACCAGGTCCAAATGGCACAAGTAGGATTTTAAAAAGGCATAGGAAAAACAGAACATTTTAGGCTATGTTTTTTACACCAGTATGTTCAATAATAGTCTGGTCAGTGTTTCATTTGAGTAATTAATCAAATAAAGCAATCAAGTGTCAGTGATTATTAAACAAGCTTTTCTTGTAAATTTAACATTCAAGCAAGTGCTTTGATGATAGAATAAACAAAGCAGGAAGCAGTCATGATTTCTGCCTTCAAGTGATATTGGTCAATTGGGCTAATTTTCATGTATCCTCTAAGACTCTGCTCCAGCCTCATCTCCTCCAAGAAGCCTTGCCAGATCCTCTAGCCTAGGCTCGATCACTTCCTGTGGTCCCAGATCTCCAAGTATATCTGCCTGATTGGAAATATGGATTAAATTGGATATTAGTAAGATATTTACCTTTTAATGACCAAATCCTATCCTACATTTGAATTACTTCAGGGCACGGAAGTATTTTGTGCTTGAGTGGTTTAATATTTTTCTATTACTTGATGCAATATGTAGAAAAAATAAGTATCTTTTGAATGAATCCATAAAAATGACAAAACAGCTTGATTTTTGAAGAGGGCCAGATGCAGGGTCTGAAGTTACAGATTATAAGTGTTTTGGCAGTTCTTAGGAGGATTAGTGAGGATTGGAGTTATCACAGAATGAGGTGGGACCATTATTTTTGTCCTTTATAGACAAGTAGAATGTGAGTGAGAGGAGGGTAAAGAGAAGGGCATTGCAGCTATGAGTAAAAAGAAGAGTAAGAATGAGCACAGACTTCAGGCAACAGCAGGGAGTCCAAACTGACTATAGCAAGAGATATGGTATTGAGCTTTGGAGAGTGAAGCTGGAGAAGTAGCATAAAACCAAGGTATGGAAGTTTTAAAAGCCCAACAGAGAATTTTGATACATTATGATTCTAAAAGAACAGTCTGTTTAAAGTTTGGAACTGAGATTTCTGTGTAAGAAATTTCATTTAATTCTAGCTGGACACAGTGGCTCACGCCTGTAATCCCAGCACTTTGGGAGGCCAAGGCAGGCGGATCACTTGAGGTTGGGAGTTTGAGACCAGCCTGGCCAACATGGTGAAAGCCCTTCTATACTAAAAATACACAAATTGCCTGGCATGGTGGCGCATGCCTATAATCCCAGCTATTTGAGAGGCTGAGGCAGAAGAATCACTTGAACCCGGGAGGTGAACATTGCAGTGAGCTGAGATCACGCCACTGCACGCCAGCCTAAGTGACAGAAGGAGATTCCACCTTTTTTTTTTTTAAGTTTAATTGTATAACAGCATATTTTAGAAAGAGTCTAGAAAAAAATCATGGTAATTTAGAAAAGAGATTAAGAAACACCATATGAGGGTATTGACAATAGAGATGGAATAGAAGCCAGAGAGGAGAGAATAGATTTGGTAAAATACCTAAGTGCTAAAAGATAGGACTAGGGAAAAATGAGATAATACATGGGAAAAAAGCTTCTTAAACTGTAACAATACAACTCTAAGGTTACACAGTTACACACACACACACACACACACACACACACAGAGAGGGGGGGGGAGAGAGATAAATGCATGTTCATATACATGGATCCATACTTAATAAAATAGGTGTTTTCTAAATAAAAAAAAAAGAAAGAAAAAGGTTGCTTTGGGCCATTTTGCTGGATTCAGTTAGATGATCTGATTTTTTTCAGAAAAAATAATAAAAGAGAAGCTCGTATTTGCTAACTCAGCCAAACAATTTACTCATAAGGTCTTACAAGTCATCCTAGATTAATAGGTTTCTTCAGGGGTCCTTACAGGGCAAGGCCATTTGGTGGAAGGGAAGAGTTAGTTACTGAGGTCATACATAATGATTGTTTAATTAGTGTGTTGTCAATTTACAGGATATTTCCCTGTTGCATAATTGGAATACAAAATCTAAGAAATAATAGAAAGGCATCATTTATGGTAGCAATACATTTTTGTTACTTACATGTTTTTGTGTTTAATAAAGTATATTTTTCTCAAGAAATATTAAGTATTTTATTTAATGTCAAAAGAAAATATTTTCATAATAAATTGAATGTTTTGTAACAATTAGATGCATCCTGTCTTATAAAGAAATGCATGCTTTGTAAGGGAAGCTTTGTCTGAATTTGATGTTGGGAATGTTAAATACAGCAAAGCTGCCACAAAGCCTTTAGTTACCTATTAACTCCCACAGTGCTTTTTTGGTTAACAGGGAGATTGCCGCACCAGAGAAGAGGCAATGATATTTGGCGTTGGACTCTGTGACAATGGATTTATGCATCATGGTAGGGATTTTTTACTCTGGAAGCTTACAGATATATTTCATCATTTTGGTTCTTAGGATACTGGAACACCCAGTGCTGCGGTGAGGTTGTTTAGAGACGAGCCAGCGAGACTGTCTGGATCTTACCATGGGTTCAGGTTGGGTCACCACAACCGCATTCGGTTTCACTGCTGGTGCCACTCCTAGGTCTAATTGCTGTTATCTACCAATTGCCATGACATCTATCCTATTTCTCTAGCCTATGCTGATTCTAGAAGAGCAATGGCTTGAGCTAGAAGTTGTTTTTTTTTTTTTCCCCATTTATTTATTTTATTGCATTTTAGGTTTTGGGGTACATGTGAAGAACATGCAAAATTGTTGCATAGGAACACACGTGGCAGTGTGATTTGCTGCCTTCCTCCCCATCACCTACATCTGGCATTTCTCCCCTTGCTATCTCTCCCCAGCTTCCCACCCCCCACCGTCCCTCCCCTATTTCCCCCCAACTGACCCCAGTGTGTAGTGCTCCCCTCCCTGTGCTAGAAGTTTTTATGTTTTGTTTTGTTTTTAAGCTCATAAACCATTTTGAAACTATTTCAGATTAGACTTACGATTTTATTTTGAATGCCAGTATCTATTAAGACAGCATATGTGATTATTTACTGTTATGTTTAAGAAAAATGGTTTTGAATTTACCTCAGAGAACAAAATGATAGATCTTTAGGAGAAAATTATCTTTTATCATTAAATGTTAATTTTTAAATAAAATTCTAAGATTTATGAGAGTAATGAAAGTAAGTTTTTCCTCTTTGTAATATCTTATAGAATCCATAAATCCAAACAGTCTCTCTCTCTCTTTTTTTTTTGAGACACTCTGTCACCCAGGCTGGAGTTCAGTGGCATGATCTTAGCTCACTATAACCTCTGCCTCATGGGTTAAAGTGATTCTCCCACCTCAGCCTTTGGAGTAGCTGGGACTGCAGGTGCACGCCACCACATCTAACTAATTTTTGTGTTTTTTGTTAGAGATGGAGTTTCACCAAGCCAGGCTGTTCCCGAATTCCTGATCTCTAGTAATCTGCCTACCTCAGCCTTCCAAAGTGCTAAGATTATAGGCATGAGCCACCATGCTGGCCTCTTTTTAATTAGTAATATAATATGCTTTAAATATATAAATATATATTTGATAGCACTTGTATCTGTTTGTCAAAATATTTTGAAAATACTTTTAAAATATTGTTGCATTTGTATGAAGAAGGAAGTACAGCAAAGATTACAGTGATTTTGAGAGCATCCTTGGTTATCATTTTTTGGGGGGAAATTTCATCCTGTTTCCCTATCTCCAGGTCACTCTATGAGTTGTCTAGAGAAATATTGGTCCTTGAAGAACAAACCATGAATGGAAGAAATTAAAGCATATTAGGGGATTAACCCTATAATATCAAGCTGAAAACCTGCAAAAGTTTGCATTTTTTTTTCTTTAAAGCACCAACATACAGTAATTTAATCTAAGCGTTTATTATAAAATATTGAGTTACATGAAAAGTTTTTCTGACAAAAGTCTGTCAGTAAAGCATGAATAGTGTGGCTCATGCCTGGCTTTATTGATGCCTTATCTTGCTCCTTTTGAAAGACAATTTGGTGGAAGAAAACAGCTGTAACAGAAACACTGCGTGAGCTTTGGGAAACTGCTTAGATCATTAAGTCAATCTAAAATAGATTCTGGGCTGGGCACAGTGGGTCATGCCTGTAATCTCAGCATTTTGGGAGGCCAAGATGGGAGGATTGCTTGAGCCCAGGAGTTGGAGGCCAGCCTGGGCAACATAGCAAGATCCCACCTCTACAAAAATAAAAAAAATAATAACAATAAAATAGATGATCACTTCTATTGCTAGTCATGGCTTCTGTCGTTTTTTAAACTTGAGGTTGATAGTTTCATTTGTTAACTCATGTTGCCAGCCAGTCTTTCATCCAAAGATCAATAAAGGCATTCATCCCATCAACAATTATTTGCTGGAACTCTGTAAAAATAATGAACCCAAATAACTGTCCTTTTTGACTGCTTACTATGTGCCAAGTTTATTTATATTTATTACCTCATTTTAGTTTTATACAACAATAGGTAGAAGTTTTTATTGCCTCCACTTTGCAGTTGAGGAAACTGAAACTCAGAGGGTTTAAGTAACTTTTTTATGTCACTTTTAGGCCTGGAATTTAACCTCAGGCCTGTCTCATCACAAAACCTAACTCTTTCTACTGTGCCCTGGGATCACTGTCTTTCTTTTAGTATCTGGCTCAATGAATCAACCTTCAAGGTACTAAGGACAGATAAATAAGAAATGGAGAATTTTTTTTGGTAAAGTATTTTGATAGCTGTCAGGATCTCACTGAATACAATTTCTTCCTATCAGTATTTGACCTTATTTAAAAAAATACTAATAAAACATAAACTTTATTTCATCAGTCCATTCCAAGAATCTTAGGGGATTTGGGGAAAAATACTAATGTTCAGTATTTTATTTAAATAAATACTTTTATTTAAATTTGGATTTCAATCTGGAAAGTGAAGGACTTGGTTAAATTCAAAAAAGTTAGCCTTAGAAGAAATACTATTTGTTTTAAAAAATTCAAAATCCTGTAGGTAAAAGTAATTTAAAGGAGACATTGGCTCAAAATTATAGAAAGAAATAGCAAAAACAAACAAACAAAAAAAAACACAAAAAAACAAAACACACACAAAACAAAAAAACACGGGAATACTTACTCCTAGGAGTATAAAGTTGAGGTTATGGGTGAAGGTATTAATTTATAAATGTCACTGGTATTGAAAATGAGTTCAATTTTTGAATTAGCTGAAATAATTAGAATCTCTCCCTTTTTCTGTAGTCCTTGAAAAAAGCGAATTCAAAGATGAACCTCTACTTTTCCGTTTTTTTTCGGATGAGGAAATGGAAGGATCAAATATGAAACATCGACTTATGAAACATGACTTAAAAGTTGTGGAAAATGTTATAGCTAAGTCATTATTGGTAAGTTTGTTGATAGGTTATTTTTCTTGATTAGGCATTAGCAGGAGACTGTGTTAAACAGGTTTGGTGGTGATGCATATTGCTTCATTCTGTTTAACTTGTAATTTTTTTATAGTTGTTTTACCAATAATGTTAATATTTTGCGTTTCAGATTAAATCCAATGAAGGCAGCTATGGCTTTGGGCTAGAAGACAAAAATAAAGTTCCAATAATCAAGTTGGTAGAAAAGGGATCTAATGCTGAGGTAATGTAAATTAGCATTTTAATTTAAATTTATTGTCATGACAAAATAGAAAAATTCTAAACAAACTGAAATCAGTCTTTAAAGATAATCAGGCTTCAAATAATCTTTATTGAACATAATGTCTCTGGATAATCTTACAGGTTCTACTGAATACCTTTGGGATTAGCAGCAGCTGAGCCCTGTCTGGCCACTCAGGGATGATAGGGGCCGGGAGGTGGTGGGTATTCTGCAGCAGCGATGCCAACCTTCTTGGTACCAGAGACTAGTTTCGTGGAAGACAATTTTTCCATGGATGGAGGGTGGGGGCTGGTTTTGGGATGAAACTGTTCCAACTTAGATCATCAGGCATTAGAGTCTCATAAGGACTGGTCAACATAGATCCCCCGCATGCGCATGCGGAGTTCACAAAAGTGTTCCTACTTCTATGAGAATCTAATGCCACAGATGATCTGACAGGAGATGGAGTTTTGGTGTAAATGCTTACTTACCTGCTGCTCACCTCCTGCTGTGCGCCCGGTTCCTGGCAGGCCTTGGACCGGTACTGGTGCCTGGCCTGGGGACTGGGGATTCCTGTTCTAGAGCTCTATAACCATGAACTTCTTGACCTCCTGGAAGGCTAAGTGACTCATTCTTCCTCCCTGGAGCTTCACTAATCACAGACTCCAACCTGGAACCCCACCGAGACTGCATAGAGTAGCACTGTATTTTGCATTGCTGATGGTTCTTCCTTTTTTTTTCTTTCTTTCCTTTTGGGACAGAGTTTCACTCTTTCACCCAGGCTGGAGTGCAGTGGTGTGATCTTGGCTCACTGCAACCTCTGCCTCCTGGGTTCAAGCGATTCTCCTTCCTTAGCCTCCCTAGTAGCTGGGATTACAGGCGCACACCACCACACGCAGCTAATTTTCATATTTTTTTTTTAGTAGAGTTGGGGTTTTACCATGTTGGTCAGGCTACTCTTGAACTCCTGACCTCGTGATCTGCCCGCCTTGGCCTCCCAAAGTACTGGGATTACAGGCATGAGCCACCTTGCCTGTCATGTTTCTTCCTTTCTGTCAAGAGCTGTGTCTTTATTTTCTTATCACCTTTGATGGTCTTTTATATGAATATAACTTTCATTACTAAAGCACATGCTTTGACTGTTTTCTCATTGGATTAATGCTCCTGATGTTCTCTACTTCATCAGCCTTTTTTTTTTTTTTTTTTTTGAAACAAAGTCTGCCTCTGTCACCCAGGCTGGAGTGCAGTGGCATGATCTTGGCTCACTGCAACCTCTGCCTCCCAGGTTCAAGTGATTCTCCTGCCTCAGCCTCCAGAATAGCTGGGATTACAGGCCTGTGCCACCATGCCAAGGTGGTCTTTTTTTTTTTAAATAGAGATGGGTTTTACCACATTGGCCAGGCTGGTCTTGAACTCCTGAGCTCAAGTAATCTGCCCACCTTAGCCTCCCAAAATTCTCGGATTACAGGCATCAGCCACTGCACTCAGCCACTTCACCAGCCTTTTAAACAAAAAACTCCTGATCATGCATTCATTCATTCATTCAGAAATATTTATTTAGTGCCTGTTATATATTCTGCAGTGTTCTAGGCTCTGGAAATACAGCAACAAATGAGATACAAAATCCTCCACCCTCATAGACCCTACTTTTCAGTGCTATAACCCAAGTATATCTAGTTTAAAGTAACCTCACCTTCATGCTCTGCTTGGAAGACACTTAATTCTCAAGCAGATTTCTCGATATTTAGATCTTTAATGAATGTGAAAATTAACAAAGTATGGTGTTTATCTATGAACCTGTTTAAAGTTAGTGGTGAACTATCACCCATACGCCTATCTGCTAATGCCCAAAGTCTCTGTTTTGTCAAAACACAGGTTCGTGCAAGACAAAGCTTTCTGTAGAGCACACTAATTTCAAACAAAATAACTAATCAACTTATGCACTGTTAGTGGACTTGGTCAACGAATGACTATTTTTAGTACTTGTCTCTGAGAAGGAAATAATTTCTCCTAGGCATTTTCAGAGGATGTTCTTAGAGCACAGCTGCATCTGACTATGCCACTAATAAAATACCCTCTCTCAGGCTTTCATCATTTAGCTGAAAGCCAAAACAGCAGGTAGTTTATAGGCAGTAGGGCTGGTTGAGAAGTGCGTGCTGGTCGGCGTGGAGGGTTAATATCTGCCTTGTCCTCGTTGCAGCAGCTTGCACTGTTGACACAACTATGCTGGTAGGAACTCTCTTCTTTAGATTTCAGGCTCCTCTTCTCCCCTGCACTGGAGCCACATGAGCTATGTCAGGCTAGAGATGGATATTTCGTTGTCACTGATGTTGATATAGAAGTTGGTGCTCTCTGAGTTAATTGGATATAGGCAGAAAACACAGTAAAGAAAAATAACCTGGAATATGATTGTAGTTAAAAGGATGAAATAAGTAAAAGAACAGTGAAATATAACAGAAGAGTACGATGTTACGTTCAGGAGGGAAAAGGGGAGATTTTTTGTAAAGTTCTGTGTTCAAATTTGAAACAAGGCCAAAGAGAATGATAACCATGTTATCTCATCCACAGTTCTGCTTTGTTAATTTGTATAAAAGCACTGCAGGTGTGTTAAAATGTCAACATCTATAAGCTCTGAAACTTTTGTATTCTAATTTTGTGGAAAACTAAAATTCCTTATTAAAATATACTTTGACTTTTTTTTATAATTCTCTCTTAGATGGCTGGCATGGAAGTTGGGAAAAAGATTTTTGCCATTAATGGTGACCTAGTTTTTATGAGGCCTTTCAACGAAGTGGATTGCTTCCTGAAGTCATGTTTAAACAGCAGAAAACCTCTAAGAGTTCTTGTGAGCACAAAGCCAAGAGAGTAAGCTGTATGATTTATGTGTGATTTTTAAAAAGTTATGCATAGATAAGTAAAATAGAAAAGATAACTAAGCAAATGTTTAGAATTAAGCACTCATTGCTTAGAACATTTGAACCTCACCAGTATCACCAATACTGGTTTACAGATGATGGGAGAAGCTACATTGCTTATGATGCTAAAATACTTGTTACTCGAATCATGTAGTTTTAGTAGAAATAAAGTTTTTTTTTACTGCCCAAATTTTCCTGGTCTGGGTTGAACTGAGTTTTACTATGAGTGAAGAAAACTGGTAGAACGTTTGAGAATACAGAACTGTGTTTCTTGATGTTCAGCTGTAAGAATTTCTGGTGCTATCTGGTGATCAGACACCATTTGTAATTCAATACTCATAAGAGATGCAAAAAAGACTGAAAGATAATCCATGCTTGTATGTGGTAATTTGTCCATTTCTTTAAAACAATTCTATTATCTATTTACCTATGATTAGAAGAAAATTTCTGTTTATTATAGAAAATGTGGAGAATACAAATTTTTCTAAAGGGAGATATTTTTTTCTTATAACTCATAAATAACCATTGTTATTCTTTTGAAATTAAGTACTAACTGAAGTTTTTAAAGTATTGGTACACATATACATAAGAGGTACCCACAAAGGAGACCGGGCGCTATATTCTGCTTTTTAAGAACACACCATGCATATACTTGCAAAACATGGACTTTTCCTGTACAAATCATTCCTATCAATGGTCTAGTATTTCCCTATCATATTTACCTTAATTGTTTAACCAATTAATTAATTAAGATAATATGTACAAAGTACTTAGCATAATATATCAAAATTGTTTAGATTTCACTTGAATCATTTGTCAATCATGATAAGCAACTTCATTAATTTTAAAACAAATGAAGCTTAGCACTTTGAAAATAAATTTTTTTATTTTAACTACTTATTAAAATATTATAAGTATATGTAGTTTTCTTCCCTGTCCTAAATATATTTTAATATGTAAAAAGTATAATTATATATTATGTATATTCAGGAATAGCTGGATATGCTTCTGCAGAGTTTAAGAGTTAAAGTGCAGTGCAATGGGCTAGGCTGTCCCTAGTAAGCCTCTTCAAGGCACTATTCATTAAAGTCGATGATTTAGTTTCTACCAATAATTTACCAAGAGGTCTGAAAGAGTGAGCACGACACTCACTCTTTACTAATTTAGGAAGGCTGGGCTAGAGGGCAGCAAAGAAGCACAGCAATGTCTTCCCTCTAAATCTAATTATAGTCTGTTCCTCTTCCTTTATTCAACCCTGGTCTAGGATAAGACTGTCCTGGTTGCCCACCTCCTGACATTTTGAGGGCATTGAAAAGGAAGAAGACAGGCTGGAAAGGAATAAGGGAGTACTATTTCAAAGCAATCATTAGGTCCTCCCTAGGGCCCCCTGATTTAACCCTACAAATACTGGTCCACTGATCAGAGACATTTCAACAGTTAGAGACTTTGAGGCCATCAACTTCAAAACTGAATAAATAGGAATGAATCCTCAGACTTGGTTGCTAGATGAGCAGAATAGGAACCTGTGTCTTCTGACTCTTCTGAGTGTCTGTTGCGCTGTGTCTAGAACTCTGGATTCCAGGTTCAAGCCTGTCTTCTACTACTTGCTAGTGAAGTGTGTAATTACACATCCTCATCCATAAAATGGGGATAAGAGTGCCTATGCTATGGAACTGCAAAGAATGTTGAATAAAACTAGGTTTGTAAAGAACTTAGTGAAGTATCCAGTAAATAGTAAGTACCAGTGATGTTATATATGATGCTGTTGTCTTCTCATTTTATTATGTTTCATTGCTACTTTATTATATCAATTGCATATTTTACATTGTATTTAAAGCATTTTTGAAGATAGCATACTCAGTTTAAAAAATTTGTTTGAAATAAATAACTTTTCCTTTATGTCCTTATTCTAATGTATGAGGTCTATAAATCAGTATCATATTTTCTTATAATAGGTTCTTGGAATTTAAGTAGTATCCCATTTTGAGGGAAAAGGGAAAAATGTGAGAGGTAAATGCCAAAGAATTTTCTTTTGATTCTAGCTATACCTTTTTTTAAAAAAAAAGTTTTTATTTTTATTTTAGATAAAATAAATCATGATCATGCAGAATTGTTGCATAGATACATACATGGCAATGTGATTTGCTGCCTCCATCCCCCATCACCTATGTCTGACTTTTATACACATGATATTCCTCCCCGACATCCCCACCCTCTGCTGTCCCTCCCACAACAGACTCCAGTGTGTGATGCTCCCCTCTCTGTGTCCATGTGTTCTCATTGTTCAGCACTCACCTATGAGTGAGAACATGTGGTGTTTGGCTTTCTGTTCTTGTGTCAGTTTGCTGAGAATGATGGTTTTCAGATTCATCCATGTCCCTACAAAGGACATGAACTCATCGTTTTTTAAGGCTGCATAGTATTCTATGGTGTATATATGCCACATTTTCCTTGTCCAGTCTATCATTGATGGGCATTTGGGTTGGTTCCAGGTCTTTGCTATTGTAAACAGTGCTACAATGAACTTCATACTTGATAACATCAAGAGATTTTTCAAAATATTTTGAAGCAGATAATTTAGCACACTTATTTTCTATAGGAAATAGAACATCCCTCTTGTATGAATGTAATTCTTTTTAAAATTGGGAATATAGTGTTCTCACTAGGGAAACATGTTTTCTAAAGATCAATTTACTAGGAGGATTCCAACATTTGGACCAAAATGCATGTCATGGTGTTTTGTACAATTTTGGTTAAGGAAAAAAATAATAATCATCTTAAAGATTAGAGTCAACCTTCCATAGCAATATTAGAAGGATAGAAAAACCTTGCTCGGAAAGATTGAGACACCTCTATGAATTACTCAAAATCCAAAAGCAACAGTAATTCACCATGGCCTGAAAGTTCTATGTGGTTTCAGCAGAAGTGAATTCTCATTCATAATAGTTAGAAGCATGAACTGCTTCTTTTTGTTTCAGGCCCACCAGAATATGTATTCATTCCCTTTTTCTTTCTTTGGTCAGTTATCTTTCATTTTCAAGTGTATCTTTGACAGACAGTGATAACCATGCGTTATTCAAAGGAAATGAACACAGCCCTGAATAAACACATGAAAAAGTATTTAATTAAGAATAAAGGCTAAATTAATTCTGTGACCTCCATCCCACATACATACAGATAACTTCATAGTGTATAAGCTAATTTATAGTAATACTCTCAAGTTTTCCTAGAGCAGAAAATCTGCATTTCTATCCCTAAATGCCTGTCTAGGTTATATTTGAGATTGCAGTCCCAGACTCTGCCTTAGGCCTAAATGTAGCCTATGGCTTTCTGAAGTGCTCCGAGCCCTTGGTTTTGCTAAAACTGTCTCTAACAGTGATTTCATAAGCTGCAGATAAGTCCTGCTGTATCTACCTTCAGACTCTGTTTAATATGCCCTTGAAGTGCTGCTGACATTTATTTTATGATTAACTCATCTTTTGGGAAACGCTTTTGTTTCTTGGGCATCAAAGGCTATCTATCACAATTTATTGCATTGTATTAATTTGTTTTTATTCCTGACTGTGATATACTCATATTGTTACGATGTTGCCTCATATCTTGTGCTCTCTGCTTTTCATTGATGCTATCTGATTTATGGCTTTCTTCTGTGGAGAGTCTTATTTATGATTGCCAATTGCTCACCCCTGTGGGTTTACCATGACAACTTAAGTTTCCCATCCCTTCGTAATCCTTTTTTTTAATGTAGATTCATTGGAATGATTTCTTCTTTTATTCAGTTTTACCTTCTGCTGTATTGTTTCTTGTAAACTTTCATTCCATAAATACTAAAGTGAATCATTTTCTTAAAATATTTTGATACCATATTTGACAGATCTGTTCTTTATAATTAGTTTTTTTTTGTTCTTTGATAAAGTTCCCAATAGGTAGAAATGTATTAACTCTGTATTTCTGTTGTATTAATTTTTATAAAGAATTTCTTAAGTCACTCAGTTTTTTCTTTGTAACAGTAAACTAAGAAGAAAAGTTCCTGTTTTATTAAGTACCTGCATAACTCATAGCACAGTGCAGAGCAACTCACCAAGGTTATTTATTTTAATTGCCACAGATACCCTACAAAATAACTTTCAAAAATGTTATCTTTCTGTAAAATTTTCTGTGTCAGAGTAGTTAAGGAGCTTATCCAAGTTATCCAGCTATAAACTGACTACATGAAGATTCAAGGCTAGGTTTAACCGGGTGTGGTTGCTCACACCTCTAATCCCAGCATTCTGAGAGGCTGAGGCCAGAGGATTACTTGAGTCCAGTAGTTTAAGACCAGCCTGAGCAACGTAGGAGAACCTGTGTTTATGATAAAAAATAAAGTAAAATAAACAAGCATGGTGTGACCTTGTGCCTATAGTCCCAGCCACTTGGGAGGCTGAGGTGGGAGGATCACTGAGACAGAGAGGTTGAGGCTGCAGTGAGCAGTGATCAAGCCACTATGCTCCAATGTTCCTTTTTCAGGCTTTACTATGTAATGACTGTGTTCAGTTTGGAAACTCCGTATTGCATGAGGTTGGGAACCGTGTTTGTCTCCAAGGATTTCTAGCTCAACATCTTTCACACTGTAGACCCTCAATATGTATTTATTGAGAGGTGTAAAGCTGTACACGATGATTATTTTAACCAATTAAATTCATCTTATTTTCTGATTGATTTAGGACGGTGAAAATTCCAGATTCAGCTGACGGACTTGGCTTCCAGATCCGAGGATTTGGCCCTTCTGTTGTGCATGCTGTAGGAAGAGGTAGGAAATTCGTCTTGCAGGGAAATAGCTTTTCAGCAGGCTTGAGATGTGCCTGGCAGAACAGGAATGTGTTTAAAACATGCAGAATCACATTATGATCCTCAATCATATTTTCACTGTATTAATTCAATGGTTGCACATTGCAGAAACATTTGAACAAACTCAAAAATTCTAAGGCATACTTTTCATTGCTAAAAATTTGATGTAAGAATGATGCCTAAATGTCACTTTTCTGCATGCTTTAGTTTAGTTTATCCAAAGAATATAATAAATTTAAGGTTTTCTATTTTTATTTTTCTTGATTTCAAATAATTGTACTTCTTTGTCAATAATCCAAAGTTGTGAGTTTTCAGGTTTAAAATTGATCTGTGGACTTATAACCTATTGCTATATACCTCCCTCAGGTACTTCTGTAAACCATGGTTAAATCTCATCTAAGATGCATTTTAAATTCAATAATTTTAGTGACTAAAAAGTTATGTTTATATTTATTCTTTTTTGTTTGATAGGCAAATTAGCTATTGACAGCTCTTGTTATCATATGTATTTTTTAATTTTAAATTGACACTAATAATGATTGAAGGAAATAACTCTAAGATCCCACATTGCTAAACATAGTAAATAGCTTGCGGCCATAGCAAGAAGTGTTACTATTAGCATAAGAAGTCGTGTGTTTATCTAACAAGAGGCATACATACTTTTTATTAGTAAGGAATATAAAGGATCTTGATGTGATCACCCAAAAATTTGGCTTGAAAATTTTAAGAGAGCATTGCTATCAGAATCAAATTTATCAAGAACATATTAGCTACACCGTTTTTAGATTGTAACATTACTTTCATTATTGTATGTATGATAAAGAATCTGATTTCAGAAACCTATCTTTTCTCTCAGATTTCTAAAACATACAGATGGACAGACAGTTAAGACCTTTCCAATAATTCAAATATTATCAACTGAAATGGAATATTGAGACTTCAAATATCTTCTGCATTTTCACTAAGCCAAAAAGGAGTAATTCACATTAATGGTACTATAAAATAGCTGAAAGCCTAAGTGAATCAAGCTGTACCTCTTCCCCTATTACAATGTCATTTAAAGAGCAAGGTTCTATCTTTGGAGCTTAGTGATGGGGTTGGTCTATTCCTGGTTTCTGTGCTTTCTGCTTCTGAAGAGTAAAAGACAGGAATGCTCAAGTGCTTTCCCTTTCAGATGTGTATGAAATGAAAATATATTATTTGGTTATTTTTTGGCGCTGTAATTTTGCCACAAGAAAAAGAGATTTCTTGTGTGGGTCACTGCAGTCGCACTCCACAGCATCCTCAGGCTCCCCTGACCCCCACCCTCAGCTGCATCCAAGCTACTGCACTTCAACCTTGGATCAACCTAACCACCTCTTCTCTTTTTCTCCCTGTAGCTAGAAAAAACTCCCACGGTTATTGAATTAGTGTCTCTTAATTCCCTGTTTGTCTTCTGCTGGGCCCATATTACTTCTCAGCATTTTAAAAAATGTGTCCTTGATCAGTTTTTTTTCCTCCTCAAAATTGCTTCCTATATCACAAGATGAACTTGTTCCTACTTTATAGACAAAGTCAGCCTTTCAGACATGAAGCCCTCAGAGTCTTCCATATATAGCAAGGTTGAGATTCTTAGGCAAGGCAAGGACTTCACAGTCTGGCTCTATTCAACTCTGCAACCCTGTCTCTTCCAGCCACTCCCATTCTAAGCTCACACAAACAACAACTTGGATGCTTCCAAGTGGCCAGGTTTCTTGAAGCAATGCCATTTTTCAGATGTTCTTTCTGCTGAGAATTTTCTATCTTCCCCTAAAATTCAATTCAATGAAAAAAAACACAATATTTCTAGGAGGGAATTTTATTGGGGACTAAGAAGAAATGTAAATATATATTCTTAAATGTAAATTATTTTCTTAAGATGTTTAATAATTTATGAGAGAACTTGGTCACAAATGAAGTCTCTTCTAACATATTTGTAAGTTTGTAATCATTTGTATTATTTATTTGCGTTGTATTCATTACATGTATTAATGGTACTTTGTTAATATTGATTTGATCATACTAACAAATAACAATGATTGGGAGGTTCTGAGAAATCTT
Source organism: Sapajus apella (assembly GCF_009761245.1). NCBI lineage: Eukaryota > Metazoa > Chordata > Mammalia > Primates > Cebidae > Sapajus > Sapajus apella. The sequence goes on from NW_022436975.1 coordinate 18,905,171, forward strand.
AGCTCACTGGTTAGGATATGTTAATTTCATATTTAAATCTATATCAATGTGAGCAACATGACTGGATGGGTGATGTTATCTCATTAATTCTGTTCTCTACAAATTCTCTGGTTTCTGACATATTGTATATATCTCAAACTCTTATTTTTCTTGGAAAAACCAGTCCAATAATAGTTGCTAATTCACTTGATTTTTCTGTTAAATATTTTCTTTTTTATATGCATGTTAAATTGTTGGAATTTTAAAAAACAAAAGTGAATACTATTTGAATATTTAGAAATGTTGTAGAGTAAAGGAAGCTAAATGAGGCGTATGTTTCTGGTCTTCTTCTAATTTTGCCATTATATATGTATACCTAGAAAGTTAGCTTGACTAGGCATTTGAAAGGAAAAATAACTGATTAGTATCATAGAGGTCACTTTGCAACATCCCTTCAAACAAATTCTTAGGGAGTTGAGAAATATTTTATTGATCGCAGTTTGAAAGGTAAGTTAAAAAGCAGAAAGGTGTTAAGAGGGTGTTGCTTTCAAAACCAAGTTTATCAAGTTTATACTAGCTAGACCTTGATCGTATTTTAAAATTGCTTCTATAATTGTATATATCATAAAAATGAATCTTATTCCTGAAATTAGTTTTTGGTTATTTTCCCATTTGTGTTTAAAGGAACTGTGGCCGCCGCAGCTGGCCTTCACCCTGGACAGTGTATTATCAAGGTGAATGGAATCAATGTCAGCAAAGAGACACATGCCAGTGTCATTGCACATGTGACAGCCTGCAGGAAGTACAGGCGGCCAATGAAGGTAAGTAGCCCTTCAACTAATCTGAATCTGAGTGAATACTTGCAGCCAAGACCTAAGGGGCGAGGTGGGATAGTGCCGGAGATGTTTCTGGTTTCCAATTTTAAGTTTAAAATTAAACACAGCATTACAGACCTCATAATTATTGCTTTATCTCATAATGAATTATAATTGATTGTGTCTAAATGGTTACATTTTATTATTACAATACTGCCATCTGTTTAAAAAGGGATCTAGGGTATTTTCATTTTCATTGAGATATGAGTTTTATGAAATTGAAATCCAAAGGTTTGATATGTTTTCTTGGCCCTTCTGATTGCTTTAGAATATATAATGATCATTGCGTCTGTGTCTATATGTATGAACTCAACATACCTATTCTCTTTATTAGAACACTTCTATGAAAAAGCAAAAATTGTGGGTTTTATAAGGTCTGTGATTGATTTTGAGGTATATTTATTTAGGTAACTCGATTTAGCTCTTAAAGGAAAATACCAAAATGTACTTGCCATTACTAAAATTGTAAACACTATACTTTGATCAACATGTGCCACAGAAAACTAAAATTAGAATCATAATTCATAAGCAAAGCTATTGCTGTTATCTCATGAAGAAAAAGTCAGTATTGGACTATAAGAGAAAATTCCCTGTTTAATCAGCTAGATGCAGGCAGAACCTTACAGGAGAAGCCTTGTATTTTCCTGTCATGCATAATGAAGTACTGATTTCTGGATGTGAGGATGTAACTGTGTCCAAACCTGGAAAATGATTGGCCATATTCTCATAAGCCAGTGCTGATGGCCTGCAGAATACTGAATCTACATGAAAATAGCTGATCAATTTTACTTGATGAGAAGGTCAGATCTAGCATAGCAAATTGGAAGTTATACATAGGCTCATAAGTTACTCTGGTTGATAGTAGCTTGATAAATATTTGTTGAACTATATTATTGAATGAATATTTAAAGTCTTTTCTAAAATGATCAAATCTCTTCTACAGGAATGTTAATAAGCAGACAAATCAATTTGAGTTTCATTTCTTTTTATTTTCCTTGCATACTCTCTTACAGAGGTGTTGATCAGTGAAGTAATTAAAGAAAAGAAATAAATGGGCAGAAAATCCACTGAGTAACATGTTCTCTCAGGTAGCTGTTGCCGCAAAATAGACCACTCCAAAACTTAGTGGCCTGAAACAATGATAATTGACTATTTGTCTTAATTCTATGAGGCAGCTGTGGGGTGATTCCTATGAGATTACTGACATGGCTGCATTCTACTGGGACCCAAGCGAGCACTTTGTTTCCCCTGTTCATGGCCTTTGTTTCCATGTGGCAGGTCACCCTCCAGAGCCCATTTGCATGGCCTCTCTTTCCAGTCTCTAGCAGGTTCTCCTTTCTGCGTGGTGTCTGAATTTTAAGAGGGAACATTACAAATGATAAACCTTCTACTTAGATTGTACTTGCTAGTATCCCTTTGGATAAATCAAATCATGTGGCCAAGCCCAGGGTCAACATGGGAAACTAAGGGGTGTGGCTCACTGGCGGCCACAACAGGGTACCAAGATGTAATGGAATGGTCAAATATTAACTAGCATTTTAATAATTTATAGCAAGATAGTAATTAGACACACTTGGGAAGCTAATACAAAAAATAGATAATACATATTGTATCACACTTCAATAATGCAGTTTAATTTGATTTAACATCTTATCTAGAAAATCTATAAACCTTAAAGTAATGCAACTCTCGAAGCATTTGTTTGGTATCACTTCATCTCTCTCATTTCTCTAAATAAGACTGGAACTGTGGTTAAAATATAGGATAACTTTTAAGGAAATTGCCCTTAAAAAGAGGATGACTTTTTATTTGGGAGGATTAAAAGATAGTTACATTATTTGGGATACCAGTGAGATGAATGATGTCCTTTCAGTTTTCATATTTGTTTGATTCTAAAAAAGCAGTAAATGTGTTAGAATATATATATTAGGAGAACATTTAAATGGTTTGTACAATTACAGATAACTGATTCATCAGGCAACTCTCCCTCTCACATTTATTTTATTTTGTTGTCTTGTTAATGAGAGATGTTGCCTAGGTTGGTCTTGAACTTCTGGGCACAAGCAATCCTCCACCTCAGTCTCTGAAAGTGCTGAGATTACAAGTGTGAGTCTCTATGCCCAGTCACAGTTGATTATTTTAAAATGTGATTTTTAACTTATTTAAGATATAATTGAAGCATTTGGAAATATATCCTATTTAAAAACATACATCTTTGGAATGTAGCTTAGAAGATAAAACTTGAAGCTGTAAAAAGTCAGTTTGTCAAATAATATAATTTTCCTTGACTTTCTATTTGTTTCTGATGTTGTTTGTATCTCTCTTTCAAATTTTATTATTTTTTAAAAAAATAGAAGAATAAATAAGGTCCAGTCTCCTTTCAAAGCAGGTTTATGAAATGGGCATGTGTTTTAGGAAGCACTAATACCTCCGAGGTTTCTTCCGCTCTCATTTCCAGCAAGATTCCATACAGTGGGTTTATAATAGCATTGAGAGTGCTCAAGAGGACCTTCAAAAATCTCACTCCAAGCCCCCTGGAGATGAAGCAGGGGATGCTTTTGACTGTAAAGTAGAAGGTAGGTGTCCTCTTTTCCCTTCATGTGCTTATAGTATTCTTTTCCATGTGCCTGTGGCCTACTCCCAAATACTCAAGGTCCTGTATATGTTGAAGCCACATTCTTAAGTCATTATCACCAAACAGATGTCTTTCAAATGCATACGTAATAATAGCTAGTAGCTAGCAAATTCTATTCATTAGACATTTTGTGAAGTGTTTTATACGGACTATTTCACTTAGTCATCAAAAAAGAAATCTCATAAAGTGGGAATGAGTATCATCATTCTTTTTTGAGGGGAGAAAACACTAACGCCTATATAGGTTAAGGGACTTGCTCAAACTGGTTAAGTAGCAGAGTGAGGATTCAAACCCAGATTATAATGTGTTTCCTTGTTTGGAGTTTCAGTGTTGTTTAGACCTGGTCTCCAGTGTGCCTCAACAGAGCAGCAGTATCAACATTGCTTGAGAGCTAGACTGAAATGTAGAATCTCAGCTGTACCCCACCTCTCCTGAGTCAGAATCCTCATTTTAACTAGATCTGATTTGTATGCATACTAAAATTTGAGAAGCCCCAATCTAGAAAGTTATTTTTACTTTTACTGTAGTCTAACATTGACAGTAAGGAAAGGGGCAAACTAGTAGTATGAAAATGAGAGAGAAATAGAGGAAGAGATATATTTTGATAAGGACGGTTATCATTTCTGTTTTCTCAATGGAGTAAACCAGCAAATGGCTGTGTTTAGTGGCTTCTTTGCCAAGGGCAACTCAGGCAATTACATTTATGTCTGCAATTGACAAATACCTTGAATTACTGTTTCAAAACTTTTTCACAGAAGCCCACGAATCACCTCTTATATTTTCTTGGTGTCTTTCCACTCATATTATTGGTAGGTGTCTCTGGATATTTTTATTACACTGTTAGTTTCTTCCCAACCAGCACAGCGGGAGAATTCCCTATTTTGAGGTGTTTTCATTCACAACCCTTCTGATACCCTATGTGTAGAGGTTTCCCCCCATACCAACCAATTCTCCAAACCTCCTAACACCAACTGTCTGTCCTACAATTCAATTTAGTTGTAAAGCCAGAAGTTAGCACACACCCACAGGTTAGGTGATCAGTCCAAGGTTGCCCCCATTTCAGATGCCCGTCATGTGCCCCAGGCTTTTACCTGTATTGCTGACCAACTGGCTATACCTTCGGGGTGTTCCCACATCCCTTCCTGGGGTTCAGTTATTTGCTAGAACAGCTCAGGGAACTCAGAAACTTACAATCATTGGTTTATTATAAAGGTTAAGAAATGAAAAGCTCATGAAGAGATAAACAGGGTTGTGTCCAGAGGAGTGCTGAGCACCGAGCTCTGTAGGGGAAGCTGTGGGAGGGGTTGGGGTGTGCCACCCTCCAGACACGTGGGAATGTTCCCTCACTCAGAAGCTCCCTGATCCCTGTCGTTTAGGAATTTTTATGGAGGTTCCATCCCCTAGACATGATTGATTAAATCATTAACCATTTGTGACAGAACTTCAACTCTATCCCCTCTCCCCTCCCCAGAGGTCCAGGGGTGGGGCTGAAATCTCCAACCCCCTAATCGCTTGGTTGGTTCCCCTGACTACCAGCCCCCATCCTGAAGCTAGCTGTGGGCTCACCAAGTACCACCTCAATCACATAAACTCAGTTATGTTCCAAGGGGGCTTGTTATAAATAACAAAAGACACTCCTGTCACCGCTATCGCTCAGTAAATCACAAGGATTTAAAAGCTTTATTTTAGGAACAGTGGCCAAATACCAAAATCTTTCTTTCTTTCTTTTCTTTTTTTTTGAGACAGAGTCTTTCTTTGTCAACCAGGCTAGAGTGCAGTAGTGCAGCAGTGTGATTATAGCTTACTGCAGCCTTAAATTTCTGGGCTGAAGGGGTCTGCCATCAGTCAGTTCCCTACCCCATCTAGCAGCTGGGACTAAATGCACATGCCACCATGCCCAGCTCATTTTTTTTTTTTTTTAAATAGAGACAAGGTCTTGCCATGTTGCCCAGGCTGGTCTCAAACTCCTGAGCTTAAGTGATCCTCTCACTTGGCCTCCCTGACTATTGGGATTACAGGCCTGAGCCATGGCGTCCAGACTATATTTCTTATTATATATTCCCTATACACACTGATCATATGGGGGGTACTTAGGAAAAGCTGTTTTCTCTCCACTCCTGGAGGGCCACTTGGTTGGATCCTACCCAAGTCATGGATAATATCAAAAGCATCTCAATCTCATTGGAGCAATGAGGTTGTTATCATAATACATAATATTTATCTCAAACAGCACAAATCTCAGGACCTTATTCTGAGGTTTATATTCCTAATTTGGAATAAATCAACCTTGGTGCCATGTTGAAAGGTAGATTGGTTACTATGATGCTCTGGAAATTGATTCGTAGCTATTGTAGGACTTAGTTACTTTAAGGTAAATCAACATTCTACTTTTGCCTATTTAATATTTACTGTTTATGCTATTTTAGGGCTCTTTTGTTCTAAGTAAACTAGTATTCTAGTTTTATTTATTTAATTGCCATTAGGCTTCCCAGGAGTTTCTTACTTAAGATTTTAGGTATTTTTTTCACCAGCTGTTGTACTGTATGTAGGCTAAAAAACTATAGGCAGACATTTTAGATGGAAATTTAATTATAGCGAAGGAGAAATTTTTTCAATGAGCCCTCTCTGTAAGATGCTGTTTGGGAAACTGCAGGCACCTTGTCTGCCAAAATAAGATAATTCTTGCATCTCCTTTCTGCTTCTTCAACATGGTCTTCTTTATGGATTTTTTTTCCTGCTTTGAGAAAATATTCATATAAAATTCGGGGCAGTTTTAGAAATCCTGACTTTAAGTCATACATGTTTTTAATTAAAAAATTTATGTATAGTATTTATATTGGTATAAATAGATATACATATGGTCCATAGATCGAAGTGGATATACAAAGATAAGACTAGTCATGTTAGAGTGGTGAGGTTTGGATCATTCAAGCATATGATTTTCTCAAAGTGTTATTTTTTTAAATGTTAACAAGGATAGATGCTTGACTTAACACATCAGATTTAACCATCCTTTAAAGAACTGTTTAAAAATTATGTAAAGAGACACAAAATTATTTGAGGAGATTAACAAACCCTTCTTGAATCTGCTGAATTACAATTGTCTTTATTCCAGAGGTCATTGACAAATTCAACACTATGGCCATCATTGATGGGAAGAAGGAGCATGTGAGTCTGACAGTGGACAATGTCCACCTGGAATATGGTGTCGTGTATGAATATGACAGCACAGCTGGCATCAAGTGCAATGTGGTGGAAAAGATGATTGAGCCCAAAGGTTTCTTCAGCCTAACTGCCAAGGTAGGGGGGATGCTGAAGAAACAAGATATTTTGTTCTAAAAAAAGCAACTAAATCCTCCCCGTCCTTCACTTAAAAAAATATAAATAACTGTACATGTTGCAGCTGTCAGCTCATTCAATTTCTTTATTTCTTCTTCTTCTTCTTTTGTTTTTTTTGAAGACAGAGTCTCACTCTGTCGCCCAGGCTGGAGTGAAGTGGTGTGATCTTGGCTCGCTGCAACGTCTGCCTGCCAGGTTCCAGCGATTCTCGTGCCTCAGCCTCCCAAATAGCTGGGATTACAGGCAGGTACCACCACACCCAGCTAATTTTTCTATTTTTAGTAGAGATGATATTTCACTAGTTGCCCAGGCTGGTCTCAAACTCCTGACCTCAAGTGATCCAGCCGCTTTGGCCTTCCAAAGTGCTGGGATTACAGGCGAGAGCTACTGCACCCAGCCTCATTCCACTTCTTATTTTTCCCTCCTTCCCCCACTATTTGGCAGGCACACAACTTCCCTTTTTGATCCTTTCAGAGCACAGTGTTAAGTTAGATAAAACCCTTGCTTAGGCAGGTGTTTGTGGATATGGCAGACTTCACAGCATTTATTAAGTTTGCTGCATCTGTTAATTCATTGTTGTTAATACAATTCAGATGGTCCTCATGACAGATGCTGCTTTTTTTTTTATTGCACATAATCCTCTGAAGAGTATTCAGAGTCGTGAAATACATTACAAGAAATTTCAAATTTGGCAAGTACTGTGTTTATTTCATAAAATTTTGAAAGCTGTAGGGGGCAGTTTTGAATAGATCCTCCGATATTTATGCAGTTCTCATTTGGAAAGGACATCACCTTTCCAAAGGTCCTTAGACTGAAACGAGATGGAGAGAGGGAGGAAGGGAGTCTTTATCCAAATGAATAAATACATGGTAAAGAGGCAACTGCTGGCCTTTCAGGGCCTGCCTACAAGGTAAATTCGTCAGACTCCTATTGTATCCTCCACAGGTCTTGGATTTAGTGTTTCATATGACTCTTGTATTACATGTAAGAAAAATGAGATGTAACTTTCCTACCTTTATTTCTCTATTTGAATTGTTTGAAATATGAATAGCTGAGATCAATTTAGCATTTCTAACATGTATTTTAAAAATTCAGTGGGAGGAAATAATATAGAGAGCTAAATGAACTATTTTAAGTATAATTATCTTCTTGTTTTATATTCTGAAATTTAACTTTTTAAAAATCTCATTACTCTGATGTTATTGTACCTCTCTATGTATCTACTGATATCTAAAAATATATATTTTTAAAATGCAGTCTCTTCCCAACTACATTATAGTATTAATGGAATCCATGTAAAAGTTTGGGACCGGATTACATAATTATTTTCTCAGTTACCAGCAATTTCAAGTTTGCAGAATTACTTGGATTATTCTACATATGACAACTGTATAAGCTAGTATTACAAATTTCACTTGGATTTTACACATGAAGAAAAGACAGTCAAAGAAGTAAGAAATTTAGCCAGGGTCACACTGCTAATGGTAATGTTAGCTCTAAGTTCTAGACTAGTGATTAAATAAAAACTCATACTCCATAGTTAGCATAAAAGGGAAGTGGAAGTCGTGTGGGAGCTCAAATTAATAGAACATATTTACATTTATGTTTCACAGAATATTATAAAAATATTGGTTATGGGTATAATCAATTCTTGTAACATCTGATTAATCAGAAATTTATATACCACATAATTAATTCTCAGGTCATTGGAAATTCCTAGTGATTGATGGCATACCTTCTCCCCCAACACATGTCATTACAATTGATTCAAATATTCAAAAGAATTTACTAATTGAAAATATCCCATAAATACTTTTATCTAATGCTTTTATCACCAAGATCTCAGATGCTGCAAGTAACATTAGTTTCTACCTTACTGAAATAACTTTTCATTTATTAATTTCTTCAGCAAGCATTTGTTAAATACATCCTTTCTGTACTTGCTAGGTTCTCAGTAACAAGTAAAGTATCGGATATTGGATTCCTTTATTTATTTATTTATTTATTTGGTTCTATCAAATTGAGAAAAAAAAATGTTCTGAGTGACTCTGACTAAAATGTAGAAGTGTCCTCACATTAGAATGTACTGATTTATCCAACAGGGAGTCTTTGAAGTCCAGTTATACCTCACCAAGCAGGCTCCTATAGTTAGCAGAAGGAAAACCTGAAATTTTGAATAGACAAGTCAGATCGCTTCACCGACAGTGCCTCAGTGAAGGGAGAAATTCCCCGGCAGCTACTCAGGGAACAAAATGGGAAAGTCACGCTGTATTGTTAACTTATGAAAATTTGATGTGGCTAGTTTTGAAGTTTTTCTTCTTGTTTTGTTTTGTTTTGTTCTTCTGTGTGTGTGCCTGTATGTGTGTCTGTGCGTGGGTGTGTGGGTGTGCATGTGTGTTTGTCATTGCAGATTCTTGAAGCCCTGGCTAAAACTGACGAGCATTTTGTACAAAACTGCACCAGTCTAAATTCTCTAAGTGAGGTGATTCCTACTGACCTTCAGAGTAAATTCAGTGCCCTTTGTAGTGAAAGAATTGAACACATTTGTCAGAGAATATCCAGTTATAAAAAGGTAAGGGTTCTATTGATTTTACACATAATTATCATTGAAATTATTTAAATGTCAACTTTAAATCAATTCTTGATATTTTCTTTACATATTTGTTAGGCATCATTCTATTGAAATGATAACATTATGTGACATTTTAGAGTTTTTAAAATGCCTTTATATTCTTTACCTCCTTTGATCTTTGCAAACTTGTAAGTTATGTTACTGTCCCGCATCTTCAAAATATAGTAACTGAGGCCTAAATAATTAAATTATTTTCTAGTGAAAGGTAGAGCTGGGCATTGAAGTTCTTCTTTTCTTTTCTCCCAACTAGGAGAACAAAAGCACTCGATCATAAAGTACATGGACTGTGGCCTTTAAAAAATTCATTAATTAAGTCATTCATTTGACATATATTTATTAGGCACTCTCTATGTGCCAAGTGCTGTTGTAGGTTCCAAGAATATAGCAGGGAAGGAGACAATTTCTCTCCTCTCATGGTGCTCACATTCCAGGGTGGGAGAGACAGTAAAGAAGTAAATAAATCCCTACAAAGGGAGAAAGGAAAATATTGAGAAGAGTTATGAGGAAATCAAAAGAGGAAAGTATGGTTTAAGTGCCAGGTTGATTCTTTTGACTGGGTGGCTAGAGAAAGCCTCTTTGAGAAAGTGTGTATCTGCATGACAAGTAAAACTCTCCCTTTCAACTGGAGAGAGAAGCCTCCAGAGAGAAGGAACAGCTGGGACTGAGGCCCTAAAGCAGAAAGAAGGCCAGGGTAGCCAGACAGTGGTGGCCAGGCGTAAGGTCAGAGGCGTAGGCAGGGCCAGCTGTGAAGAGCTGTGGCAGCTCCTGTACATTTTGAGACTTGAGAAGGAGTTTGGATTTTATTCTTATTTCAAAGAAAACCCGTTGGAAGATTTTAAGCAAGGGGATGACTTCATCTGATTTAGGCTTTTGAAAGATCATGCTTTTGTAGGAATGGATTGCAAGGGGGCAGAAATAGAGATTGGTAGCAAGCTGTTGCAATGGCCCAGTTGAGTGATGTTGATGGCATGGATACACTGAAGATGAAGGAGACAAAAAACATTAGATGAATTTGGGGACACACTTTAGAGGAGAATTAATGGGAATTGATCTCCAAAACATTATGCTAAAACAAGTTTGAAAATTGTTCTATTTATAACAATAAAAGACTGTTGATTAAATTATTTCCCTCCAAATAAAGCTGGTTGTTTAAAATTTGGTACAGCTCTACTAGATAATATTATTTAGATCAATGTATATAAATATGTATTGTGTCTATATTTTATGCTCTTGACATGGTAATTTAAATAAGCCCATATATGTCTATATTTGGCTGCATGAGAATAGGGGTGTGTGTGAATTAATACCCAAGGGACTCACAACGTTGGTTCCCTAAAGTAATTGAGACAAAGGAAAAGAGATCATGATTTTTTCCTTCAAACAATTCCTATAATGTTGGGCTTGTTGAGTTGAGTTTGCATTACTATTGTAATTTTTAAAAAGTTAATTCACGTGAAGAAACCTAATATTCAGGGCCATTGCTTACCTACCACATTTGTTAATCTGCTTTTCATAACTGCTGAGTTCAGTTCCGCTATTTAAGTTTGAGGAAGATTTCATGAATGTGCCTTGTTGGAGTTGAAAGACAGAAGATTCTTTTCTTCTCCTTTCTCTATAAAATGTGACAGTGCATTGATGTAAAGTTTAAAAGGTCTAAACAAATGCAAATCAGTATTCTCCTTTTGGAGGCATTTTGAAAAAGAGAGTCATTCTACTTTAGAGATGGATCTGTACAAGGCGTGATACGGGTTCAGGCAGATTCTGGGTGTCAAACTGGTCACTGTGGTGCCTGGAACATTTCTCTTTTGCTTTCTTCCTGCTTTCCTCTCTTCATTCTTTCATGCAGCAAAAAAGTGCAAGTAGCTGAAAGAGGCATACGTGGAACTACATAAACAAATGTAATCTTTAGATCGGGGTATATTAGGTAGCAAATTGATGCAGCTGCTTTAAGAATAAGAACCTAGAGAACACAGACTTAAACAAATATTGGAGATCCTCAAAAACATCATCCTGGAAGGGTAGAAGTATGTTCCATTTACTCACAAGTAACTGAGGTCCTAGAAGCTTTTAAGGTGCAGATGGACAGGCTAATGGCCAATGATTTTAGATGGTAAAAATAATGTCACTGAATTACAGAAAGCCCTTTTATGTACATTATTGTTACTTGAGTCTCAAAATAGCCATGTATATGTACTCATCTCTCATCCTGCCTCTTTCTTTGGGAGATTAAGAATTTGCTTAAGGTTACATAGGTGGCAACTAACAGACTGGGTTCCTATGGAATGCAGTCTCACTTGTATTTACTTTGAATTTAGAAATAAAAAAGAGACATGTAGTCACCTAGGGCCTATGTGTTTTAAAAACTATCCTTGTCATCGTCCCATTTGGCCATAAACATATTTAAAATAACTGGTTTTCTCATTAGAGAAGCAAGGTTAGCAAGAAAATTTTGCAAAGATCTTTTCAATTTGCATAAGATTTATATGCCTAAGATGATAGCCCTAATAGGTCACATAAGACTAGCTCCATTTATGTATCAAATGCACATCAACAGAACCCATAGCATTTGTGAATATAGGTTTTTAATTTTCACACATTACTTTAAAACTATTATTAGCAACGTATTTTTCTTCCTGATGAAGGCTTCAACACTCTTCTTTTTGTGAAATAAAATGTATCCATAGAAACGAAAATCTCAAAGATGCTGGCTTTCCCTTATTTTGACTCTGAAAGTTTTAGGTTTTAAAAATAGAAGCCAGTTGATTTCTGTAATTTCTATAGCAAGGCTGTTGTGATTATAATAGATTTCCTGGCTGGTTGTACAGGCCACAGATGTTTTTTGGCACATGTGTGAGACCTGCTCAGACCTTACTGAAGACCTGAATGAATCCTAAGGGAGTCTTTTGTCTCTGTGGAACAGGATTTGGGGACAATTCAGATGTAAAACTATGCCCTGTTGGGAGGAATGCTTTCTCCCTAAATTGTCCTGAAAATGCTTCTTAGTTTTACATTCGTTCTTCTCCTTTAGAATAATTCCATAATTGGGCTTATTTTGGGTATTGGGGATATTTCCTAGATAGAAATATTTAATACACCTTCAAGAGATAGTTCTTGTTTACACAAAAATCTTACATGCGGAAACTGGAAGTCTTCCTTTGAATATTTGAAGTCCCTCTTTACTTATTAATGCCTTGTAATCCTCACACTGATATATGGACTGGGAAAATTGTGGGAAAAAAATCTTCCCCATGTCCCCTTCCCTCAAAAGGGTACAATACAAAGCTTTCCCAACCCCATGCCAAAAGATTTTATGCTTAATTGAAATAGGAAGCTATCTGCAGAATAATAGCTTGCCATTGTGTTACTTCTTTTAGTTAAGTGACTATAGTTGGAATAAAATGTGCTGTCATAGTCAATAATTCATAAATTAGCTACCAATGCATTAACAACCTGAAGTTCCATCTCCAGAAATTGCTGATTCCTGTCAGTGTATAAATATGCTTTAGTATCACCTATATTAAAAAGTAATATCCCTCGCCATCCCACACAGTTGCATTTCTTTGATCTTTCTCCTGGAAAATGCTGTCCCGGCTGTCTCACCTTCATTCCCCTCAGCACACTCCAGTGAGGCTCTGCTACCCTCCAGGTAGCTGACATGGCTGTGTTTTGCCAAAGTCTATTGGCTGTCCTCATAGCATTCTTCCTGGTCTTAGTGGGATCTGATGCAGTTGACCGTAAACCTCTACTTGGCAGTTCTCTGTGACCCCACATATGCCTGGGTTTTGTCCTTTCTTATGGGGGCCCATTTGCGGTATCCTATGCTAGCTCTGCCTTTTCTTCCTTCCCCTTTCCTCCAGGGCTCAGGACTCAGTCTTCTCCTTTTCTCGCTACATTCTCAATCCCCTGGGGATCTCATTCAGGGTCCTGGCCCATTTGACCTCTGCAACTGGTTTCGTCAATATCACAGGCTTCACAAGTTCCAAATCAGCTCTTGATCCTTCCCCTACCCACCCAGTGGCCCCTGCAGTTTGCTTTTTCTGCTCTTTTCTCTATCTCCAGATTATGCCCATCCTCCCCATTGCTCAGCCTAAAACTTTGAATACATTCTTCACTTCCTTTTCTCTCACATCATTCTTGTGGCTTTACCTTCAAACATGCAGCCTTTTCTTCCTACCTTTACTGCCTTGGGTGAGCCAGTGGCATTTCTCTCCTATAAGTGGTCTTCTTGCTGCTCTCAACCAATCCACAGTTGTCCTGAGTGGCTGTACACTTCACTCATGGTCAAAGGAAAATCCTTTCAATGGCTTTCAGGATTTGTGCCCTCCCTCCCCACATTGCTTCTCCAATCCTACCTCCTCTTCCTCCCTCTCACTGCTGCTCTGATCACGCTGGTCTTCTTGATATTCCTTGGACACACCAGCCCTGGGGCCTTGCAGTGGCTGTTCCATCTGCCAGAAATTCCCTTTCAGATGTTCACATTTCTAACTTTCCCCTCCTTGCAGACTGCTGAAATGCCAGCTTCAATGAAGCCTGCCTTAATCATCCTGGTTACAATTGGTAATCCATTCTTCAGTTCATCTCTGAAACTTCCAGCCCTTTTACTCTGCTCAATTTTGTTTTCAGTTACATTTGCCATCCACCCACATTATATAATTCGCTTACTGTATTTACTGTTGACCTCTCCTCTCACTAGAATATGACCTCCTGGAAAGCAGGAATCTTTGTTTTGTTTAGTGATGTTCCCCAGCATGCTAAAGATGGTGGCTGATGCACAGAGAGCCCTCCACAAATCATTGTGGATAAATGAATAAAGGTGGCAGTAAGTTTGGGCTTCAGGTATCCCTAATGGATCTAAAATCCTGTCCCTCTCAATGCACCTCTTTACTGCAAAAATTGCAGTTTTTATTTGGGGATTGCTACTACTTGACACAATCAGAATGTGTTCTCATGCACGAACCACAGTCAATCCATGAACTGTACCTTCCTTATTTTAGGTTCAAAGTTTCAGAAAGTTCTTACAGTTTCACAGCAGGGCATGCTGTCTGGGAGCACAGTTTTGATCTTCACAGTATAAGTAGCACATTTCCAGTACCTGTGACTACAGGGTTCCTCCTGCAGCCTCCTCCTCTCTTAGGGATATCCCAGGATGGAAGACAACACTGCATTCCTGAGAAACTTCCTTCCCAAGAAGAGCTCTTAGCAGAGAGATACCCTGTCTGACTCTTACCCTTTGGAGCAGTTCAGGCACCTTTAGGCATGGTACCACAGCCCTTCCTAGAATATGGGCAGGGCACATCCTGGATTCATAGGCATTTGTATTGAGCTACAGGTTGGAAAGCCAGTCCCCCTAGCAAAGGAATCTTCTGCCAGCTCTCCCCAATCACTCTGTTAACACTTCATGATGCCACCCTGTTCATTTCCTTTTCAGCTTGTACCAAAATTTCTAATTATCTGGCTTTTACATGTATTATATAATTGTGTAACATTTCAGTCAATGACAGACCATATACATACATAAAATGGTGGTCCCATAAGATTATACTACTATATTTTGGCTCTATTTTTTCTATGTCCAGATATGTCTAGTTACGCAAATACTTATTGTGTTATAATTCTCTACAGTATTCAGTACAGTAACATGATGTACATGTTTGTAGCTTAGGAGCAACAGGCTACATTATCTAGCCTGGGTGTGAAGCAGGCTCTACCATCTAGGTTTGTATAAGTATACTCTATTTGATGTCCACATAACAAAATAACCTATTGATGCATTTTTCAGAATGCATTGCTGTTGTTAAGCAATGTGTTATTGTATTATATATATGGCACGTGTATGAGGTTGTAGCAAAAGTAATAACGTTTTTTGCCATTCAAAGTAATGGCACAGAGAGCCTTCCACAAGTCATTGTTGGATAAATGAATAAAGGTGGCAGTAAGTTACATTAAAAGTAATAGCAAAAACCACAATTACTTTTGCTCCAACCTAATAATCGCAACAAATAATTCTTGCATGTGGCAATAGTATTGCATTTTTTTCCCCTGTGTTGCCTGCTAGACCATGAACTCCAGGAGAGCCAGGGTTATGTCTCTGGCGTTGAGCACAGGGTCTGGAATAGATGCCTCTCTTCCTGCTTTTGAATGAATAGATAATTGTTTAAAATGGAAGAAGGCAAGAGAAGCATAACTTCCTATTATGGTGGATGCTGTTACCGAATAGAATTGATTTCTGTGCCTTTGTTTGTGCCATGGGCGCCTTGTGAGACTTTTATCCTGCTACAATAGTGGAAAAGAACTTCTGACTGAAAGTTTTTTGCATCTAGCCTTAAATCCTATGTCCCACATAAGTCTCCCAGTCACCATTATTTTTATTAGTAAAGTGACTGGATAGGTCAAGAGTTCTGCAGTCATTTTTAAAAAGTGTTTAGGATAAATTTTCACTATCCATTATTATTAAATTTGCTCAACATTTTATTAAAATACCTACTGTGTACTGGCACGTGGCTGAGCTACACAGCTTCTGACATGTGATTTGAAGACATAGTTTAATACACACATTATACGTGTGTGTGTATACATATGTATATCACATATATGCATAGTTTATGCATATGCATATAAGAGAGTTCCTGTTCTAATGGTGAGCATATATTTATAAAATGTGAATTTTGATATTCTTGAATTTAATGTAAGTTAGACAGTGACCAGTAGTAATCTTATTTTTTATTCTTATTCATGCCCAAATTATTACTCTACTTATTTATTCTGGTGAATAAATGGACAGGATCATGCTTACAGTTTTCAAAAGAGAAGAGAATATAGACATTATTTAATCCATGTGCCTTATTGTACAAAGAATGCAAAAAAGACACTGACTTGCCTAACATCATATCAGTTATTGTGACAGCTGTAACTAAAACAGGTAGCTAGTGACTCTCGATCCATTGCTTTTAAGACTACAATTCAGTCCAACTCTATGAGACTTTTACTGATCGTAAACAGAACACCTAGATGTTAACTTCATGGGGTTTACCATCTGCCAGAGGAGCTAGAAGTAAGGCAACTGTTTATACCTGTATAATAGAAGGGTTACAATGTGCTGGAACTTAGCAGTAGTCAGGGAAATTGAACCTAGACAAGGAGTCGAGGAAGACCTCCTGATGATTTGATAGAACTTGAAGTTGCAAAGGAAACAGCTTGGCAGTGCAGGAAGAAGAACATTCTACGCTGACTGAACAGCCTGTAGAAAGGGCCAGAGTGAGAAGAGAGTGTGTGAGACGAACTAAGTGAGGGCGAGAAGGAGCTTAGGGAGCAAAGGGGAGAGAGCTTGAGATAGAGAAGCTAGGTGAGGATCCGACTTGGGCTGCTTTAGAGACACTGGCAAGGAGTAGGTGGATTTGAATGGAAACCCATGGCAAGCTTTGAAACAATGGAGCGGCTACCTTGGAAGTCAAATAAATCTTGTATCACTTTATTCTCAAAGCATAAAGGCAGGGTGCACACTAGTTTTCAGTGATTAGCAGGAGGTATGGGAAATAGATTTGTCCTGCCGTTCTGGACCTCAGTCTCCATGCCTTACTGTCTGTCCTGTACACCGACTGGTTCTTTGGATTAGCTTTGTGCTTGTGTTTAGAACATCCCATCTTCCTCCACCCTTGACCTGGCAGCTACCCCATTTTGCCGTTTTGCCTTGTTTGAAAGATCTCCATTCTAACCTGGTGTTCTGGGATGCCACTTTCCCCGTCAGGCTCTTTCAGCTGCTGGGAGCCTGTAGATTTGAGTGCAAGTATATTGTGCTGGCCACAGAAATTCATTTAACACCTAAGTTGTAATCACAGTTTCAAGGTAATCATATGCATTTGCTGCTTACATTGCTTGGCTTTTTTAAGAATGCTCGAGTTTTGAAATAACAACGTAATTGCTAACAACATATAAGGTATTTCACTCATTCCAGGGGGCATGATTTAATTGCCTTGGATTTTGTTATGAATGATACAAGTGAAAAAAAGTTGCCTGAGTTATTACTATGTATTCACCTGCTGCTTATGTTTTCTTTAATTTGCAGTTTTCTCGTGTACTGAAGAATAGAGCCTGGCCTACTTTTAAACAGGCCAAATCTAAAATCTCCCCACTGCACAGCAGTGATTTCTGCCCTACCAACTGCCATGTCAATGTGATGGAAGTTTCTTATCCCAAAACATCAACCTCTTTGGGAAGTGCATTTGGTGTTCAGTTGGATAGTAGGAAGCATAATTCTCATGATAAAGAAAACAAATCTTCAGAGCAAGGTATGCTGGCTTTTAAAACTTTATCAAATTATGAAAAGTAATTTAGGCAATCACAGCTATTTTTGCATGCCTGAAATTCAGTAGACACCTGGTATGTATAAAAGCATGAACTTTTATAAAGCAAAGATTTCTTACTGTAATCATTTGGATAATTATGCCTAAGTATATACTGAATGAAAATGGAGTTAGGCATTTTTGTTATTTTTCTTCTAAGAAAGATGATTGCTCCTGCTTTCCTATGCATATGATAGTCACAGCTCATCTTGCTGTGAAAGCTGCTGGTCTGAAATAGCCCTGAAACTTTGAGGACAATACCTGAGAAACAGCTGCAGCAATGCACAATGCTGTTCTGTACCATTACAGCAGGGCAAGGGATCAAACTGTCTTCTAGTTTTTAATTACAACTCTCCACAAACTCTAATCTCTGAATTAAATTCGGCATTGGATCAGCATTTTGTTTTATGGAATCCTAAATTTATTAATTTGACTGGATAAAGAAAATGGGGTATTTAAACACAATGGAATACCATTCAGCCATAAAAATCCATCTATGTTGTCATTTGTAACAACATAGATGAACCTGGAACACATTATGTTTAAGTGAAATAAACCAGACACAGAAAGGCAAATACTCTCTGATCTCATTTATATGAGGAATCTAAAAAAGTTGATCTCATAGAAATAGAGAGTAGAATGGTGATTACCAGGGCCTGGGATGGTTGGTTGGGTGGGGGATTGAGAAGATGTAGGTCAAAGGATACAAAATTTCAATCAGATAAGAGGAATAAGTTCAAGAGATCTATTGTATAACATGGTGAGTATAGTTAATACGTTGTATTCTTGATAAATCCTGAGAGAACAGATATAAAGTATTCTCAGCACCAACATGATAACTACATCAAGTAATACATATGTTAAATATCTAGATTTAGTCATTGCATGATGCATATACATATCAAAACATCAGGTTGTACATGGTAATACATCTGATTTTATCTGTCAGTTAAAAATAAATAAAATTAATTGGACTGGATTGTTATAAGTTAAAGGTGATACATATTACTATGAAATGACTTTAATTCCCCAGGGAAACTGAGTCCTATGGTGTACATTCAGCACACCATCACAACCATGGCAGCCCCTTCAGGTCTGTCTCTGGGGCAGCAGGATGGCCATGGTCTCAGGTATCTGCTAAAAGAAGAAGACTTAGAAACCCAAGACATCTACCAGAAGCTGCTGGGCAAACTTCAGACTGCACTGAAAGAGGTGGAGATGTGTGTTTGTCAAATAGATGAGTAAGTGTTTTGTACTATACTTTTAAGTTTGCTAAATAAAATAGCTGTAAATATGTGACTTAGAAAAATTCAATCCTTCTCTCTTTAGTTTTTGGAAATTTAGGAATTTGTGCTGATCATATAGATCCTCTTCATTTCAAAACCTTAAAAATGTTTTTTTAATGGAAAATATATAAATAGGTATATGTTTTAAGTAAGCATTTAATACCAGGGAAGAGAATGACAAAATTCTATCTTACACAAGGACACTAAATGAGTCTCACTGTAAAAATATTACCGTGAAAGATATATTTGAAAGAATATCAGTTTTGTATGAGGATTTCCTTATGTTTTTTATAGTTCAGGGTAGAATTTTTGGTGAATATGCACTCAATAGATATTTATAAAAGATGTAAAGTATAATAAATTCTTAACAGACGTGTTAAATGAGTAAATGCAAAATTATGTTTCTCTAGGACAAATACTTTTTTCTGTTTTGATTGATTAATAGCCTACTAAGCAATAACCCAAATAGCTGTGCCAGTATTTTTAACCAAGACAAGGTGGAGGCAGTTAATGAGCACTTTTCCAAAGAAATCAGTTCTAATTCTTATTTAAGAAGTTGATGGTTGGAGAATTGCCTGACGTTGGTAGGCTGCTTTGTCATATTGGCATATAGGACAATGCTTCACATCTAGTCCAGACAGCTCTGAATAGTCAGAACAGCAAGAGGTTTGAGGTAGCTCAGTTTCTCATCCACAGAAGTGAACGAGTAATGATAATGAATTACAAGTTTGTGGTGAAAGTTATGCAAACGAATACAGAAAGTAATCAGCACCGTGCTTAATATAATGCTTGCTCATCCATTCCAGGGATGGAAATTGATGAATATTCCCAAATTGCCACATTCTGAAAATAATAGTAACACTGTTGTCTTCTTTTTATTGTACTTTCTTCATGAAGTTGTTGATTTTTTTTAATTATACTTTAAGTTCTGGGGTACATGTGCAGAACGTGCAGGTTTGTTACATACGTATACACGTGCCATGGTGGTTGGCTGCATCCATCACCCTATCTTCTACATTAGGTATTTATCCTAATGTTATCCCTCCCCTAGTCCCCCATCCCTGACAGGCCCCAGTGTGTGATGTTCCCCTCCATGTGTCCATATGTTCTCATTGTTCAACTCCCACTTATGAGTGAGAATATGTGGTGTTTGGTTATCTGTTCTTGTGTTAGTTTTCTAAGAATGATGGTTTCCAGCTTCATCCATGTCCTTGCAAAGGACATGAGCTCATCCTTTTTATGACTGTATAGTATTCCATGGTGTATATGTGCCACATTTTCTTTATCCGGTCTATCATTGATGGACATTTAATTTGGTTCCAAGCCTTTGCTATTGTGAACAGTGCTGCAATAAACATATGTGTTCATGTGTCTATAATAGAATGATTTATAATCCTTTGGGCATATACTCAGTAATGGGATTGCTGGTTCAAATGGTATTTCTAGTTCTAGGTCCTTGAGGAATCGCCACACTGTCTTCCACAATGGTTGAACTAATTTATGCTCCCACCAACAGCGTGAAAGCATTCCTGTTTCTCCACATCCTCTTTAGCCTCTGTTGTCTCCTGACTTTAATGATTGCCATTCTAGCTGGTGTGAGATGGTACCTCATTGTGGCTTTGATTTGCATTTCTCTAATGACCATTGATGATGAACTTTTTTTCATATGTTTGTTGGCAGCATAAAAGTCTCCTTTTGAGAAGTATTTATTTATATCCTTTGCCCACTTTTTGATGGGGTTGAGTTTTTCCTGTAAATTTGTTTAAGTTCTCTGTTGATTCTGGATATTAGCCCTTTGTCAGATGGGTATATTGGAAAAATTTTCTCCTATTCTATAGGTTGCCTGTTCACTCTGATGATAGTTTCTTTTGTTATGCAGAAGGTCTTTAGTTTAATCAGATCAGATCTCATTTGTCTATTTGGCTTTTGTTGCCATTGCTTTTGGTGTTTTAGTCATGAAGTCTTTGCCCATGCCTATGTCCTGAATGGGGTATTGCCTAGGTTTTCTTCTAGGATTTTTATGATTTTAGTTCTTACATTTAAGTCTTTAATCCATCTTAAGTTAATTTTTATATAGAATGTAAGGAAGGGATCTAGTTTCAGCTTTCTGCATATGGCTAGCCAGTTTTCCCAACACCATTTATTAAATAGGGAATCCTTTCCCATTGCTTGTTTTTGTCAAGTTTGTCAAAGAGCAGATGATTGTAAGAGTGTGACATTATTTCTGAGGCCTCTGTTCTGTTTCATTGGTCTATACATTTGTTTTGGTACCAGTACCATGCTGTTTTGATTACTGTAGACTTGTAGTATGGTTTGAAGTCAGGTAGTGTGATGTCTCCAGCTTTGTTTTATTTTTCGTTTTTGGTTAGAATTGTCTTGGCTATGTGGGCTCTGTTTTGGTTCCATGTGAAATATAAGGTGGTTTTCCCCCCTGTTTTGTGAAGAAAGTCAATGGTAGCTTGATGGGGGGATAACATTGAATCTATAGACTACTTTGGGCAGTATGGCCATTTTCACAATATTGATTCTTCCTAACCATGAGTATGGAATTGTTTTCCATCTGTTTGTGTACTGTTATTTCCTTGAACAGTGGTTTGTAGTTCTCCTTGAAGAGGTCCTTCACATCCCTTGTAAGTTATATTCCTAGGTTTTTAATTTTCTTTGTAGCAATTGTGGAATGGGAATTCATTCATGATTTGGCTCTCTGTCTTTTATTAGTGTGTAGGAATGCTTGTGATTTTTGCATATTGATTTTCTGTCCTGAGACTTTGCTGAGGTTGCTTATCAAGTTAAGCACATTTTGGGATGAGATGATGGGGTTTTCTAAATATGCAATCATGTCATCTGCAAATAGAGACAATTTGACTTCTTCTTTTCTTAATCAAATACCCTTTATTTCTTTCTCATGCTTGATTGTCCTGGCCAGAACTTCCAACAGTATGTTGAATAGGAGTGGTGAGAGAGGGCATCCTTGTCTTGTCCCAGTTTTCAAAGGGAATGCTTCCAGTTTTTGCCTATTCAGTATGATATTGGCTGTGGGTTTGTCATATATAGCTCTTATTATTTTTAGTTATGTTCCATCAATACTTAGTTTATTGAGAGCTTTTAGCATGAGGGCTGTTGAATTTTGTCAAAGGCCTTCTCAGCATCTATTGAGACAATCATGTGGTTTTTGTCTTTGGTTCTGTTTATATGATGGATTACGTTTATAGATTTGCATATGTTGAACCAGCCTTGCATCCAGGGACGAAGCCGACTTGATTGTGATGAATAAGCTTTTTGATGTGCTGTTGGATTTGATTTGCCAGTATTTTATTGAGGATTGTTGTGTTGATGTTCATCAGGGATATTAGCCTGAAATTTTCTTTTTTAGTTGTGTCTCTGCCAGGTTTTGGTATCAGGATGTTGTTGGCCTCATAGAATGAGTCAAGGAGGATTCCCTCTTTTTGTATTGTTTGGAATAGTTTCAGTAGAAATGGTACCAGCTCCTCTTTGTATCTCTGGTAGAACTCGGCTGTGAAACTGTCTGGTCCTGGACTTTTTTTGGTTGGTAGGTTATTGATTGCTGCCTCAATTTCAGACCTTGTTATTGGTCTATTAAGGGATTCAACTTCTTCCTGGTTTAGTCTTGGGAGGGTGTAAGTATCCAGGAATTTTTCCATTTCTTCTAGATTTACTGATTTATTTGCATAGAGGTGTTTATAGTATTCTCTGATGGTAGTTTGTATTTCTATGGAATCGGTGGTGGTATTGCCTTTATTATTTTTCATTGCATCTAATTGATTCTTCTCTCTTTTCTTTTTATTAGTCTGGCTAGTAGTCTGTTTTGTTGATCTTTTCAAAAAACCAACTCCTGGATTTGTTGATTTTTTTTTTTTAAGGTTTTTTTTGTGCCTCTGCCTTGTTCAGTTCTGCTCTGATCTTAGTTATTTCTTGTCTTCTGCTGGCTTTTCAATTTGTTTGTTCTTTCTTCTCTAGTTCTTTTAATCATGATGTTAGGGTGTCAATTTTAGATATTTCCTGCTTTCTTCTGTGGGCTTTTGGTGCTATAAACGTCCCCCTAGACACTGCTTTATATGTGTCCCAGAGATTCTGGTACATTGTGTCTTCATTCTCGTTGGTTTCAAAGAACATCTTTATTTCTGTGTTCATTTCACTCTTCATCCAGTAGTCATTCAGGAGCAGGTTGTTCAGTTTCCATGTAGTTGTGCGGTGTTGAGTGAGTTTCTTAATCCTGAGTTCTAATTTGATTGCACTGTGGGCTGAGAGTCTGTTTATTATGACTTCTTTTCTTTTGCATTTGCTGAGGAGTGTTTTACTTCCAATTATGTGGTCAGTTTTAGAATAAGTGTGATGTGTTGCTGAGAAAAATGTATATTTTGTTGATTTGGGGTAGAGAGTTCTGTATATGTCTATTAAGACCACTCTGTCCAGATCTGAGTTCAAGTCTTGGATATCCTTGTTGATTTTCTGTCTCATTGACCTGTCTAATATTGACAGTGGGGTGTTAAAGTCTCCCACTACTATTGTGTGGGAGCCTAAGTCTCTTTGTAGGTCATTAAGAACTTGCTTTATGAATCTGGGTGCTCCTGCATTGGGTGCATATATCTTTAGGATAGTTAGCTCTTCTTGTTGCACTGATCTCTTGAAGTTGTTAATTTAAATGATTACATATGTGAACTCTTAACTTCACACACATACCTATCATCCTGTACTTCATGGATAATTCAGTTTTGACACAAAATATTTAGAACTTTTTCTAAGGCTTTGTTGTAATTAGACATTATACTGATGAAGTCATAATTGACATGGTCTCTCATTTTACACATATTTTTTTGATTTAGAGATCAAAATTGTATTAAATGCATCATATTTTAAAAATTATCCTTAATATTTACCATTTACCTTGCTAATTTTCTGAAGTTTTATGAGTGATTTAGAATTAAGATTTTATTTTTCTATTTCTAATATACTAGTTTTGCATATTGTTCTGTGACTTTTCCCATTTACAGATGAATTAAACAGTTCATGATTGCTAAGTGAACAGGAGAGTATTTTGTAAGCATCTGCATGACATTTTTGAATTGTCTTGGAATTCTTGTGACAGAAGCTTATATTTTAGGATATGATATTTTACTTCATTTAATAAATGATATTGCATGATATATTTTAGAAACAAGTTATTTTCTCCCAGAGGTATTTATGAAATATATAGAATTTTTATTAATAAGGCAATAAATAGTGGCATTGAATTATAACGGCTAAATCTCAAAGGGATTTTAAGAAAGCATCTGGAACACTCCCATAGTTCAAGTTCCAAGAGTTGTTATTGCCATTTTGGGATGAGTCTTGTCAATGGCAGGATTATTGTTGTGCCTCAGCTGATACTGCTCAGAGACTAATTTTTAATTCATTGATGACCTAGCACTGCCTGGCAATCCTCCAGACTTTGTTAATTTATTGACTATTTTTAAGGTTCAGGTAATGTAGAAATATTTTTCAGGAAAAATATGTAAACCAAGGAGCTCCTTTTACTTGGTTTAAAATATTTATATTTAAGGCACTAGTTGCAGACTATTTTTATTAACTGAAACTACTTAAACTGATTATTTTTCACTGAAGTTTTCCCCACCCTGCTAGTCTAAAAACCTTTACCCAGCTATGTGTGTTTATAGAAAAGTGGCATGAAGTGAGCAGATGACTGGAGAAACCGCCTTGGTCTTCTTTCGGTACACAACGTAATTTAATTCTAAGTATAAATAGGTTCCATACAACTTAGTGTGCAATATGATCACTGTAAAACAGTACAGTTGTTTAATTGCCTGGATTCCCTATTACCCTAAATATTCAGAGATGCTGCCATGCAGTCGAGGTTAACAAATTGTTTAAAAAACTAGTATCTGAACAATTTTCTTACCCTATCGGAATTATTCTTTGTCAGACAGAAATGGTTTTGCAAGTGAAGAAGCAGATCTGATATGTTGCCAAGTTTTAAGAGAAACTGCCTGATAACATCTCAGTGTTAGCTTTTCTAGAAGCTATTCATTCCTGTGAAAGGTCCTGAGGTTGAGCTTGCCTTATCATAAAGTCCGGTTATTCTGTCACCTGGGAATACTTCTCTTAGAAGTGAAATTTCCTTTAACATATAGGCATTTCACTAAATCCTCCTACTTAGCTTCAGATTCAAAGCTGAAGTTAGAGATGAATTTGCTGTCTATTACCTCTTACATGAGGTAAGATGATGTAATGAATTTAATCAAGGATTTGTGATTCTGGTTTCATTTTGGAAAGTGAAAGACTTTTGTCCTTTAATGGGCTATTTACTGGGTAATGACATTTCGGTACAAGAAATAAGTAAAAGGAAAAATAATTAATGTCCAAAACCTTTGACAGGGTTTTTAAATAGAGGATATGTGTATTCTCACAGGGAGGAAATGAATGAAGAGTATTGGAGCCTGTTGAAGATAGGGGATTTGAGAACAGACTTCATTTTGCAGGTGCCAGTTGCCCCAGGGTTGAGTGATGAACAAACCATACTTTAAGACAGTTAGTAACGTGGGGGTTACAGATAAGAATGGTGGTGGTGGTGGTAGAGTTAACTTTGAGGTTTCCCAAACATTTTGCTGGTAAATGTACAAAAAGAGGGGTACATCATATAAACCAACTTTCTGATAAGTGCTTATGTGCCAGGCAAGATTACACTATTATATACATTGGCTGATTTCATTCTCACAGTACTTCTGTGAGTTGAGTTATAAAACACCGGGATGCAACCTGCTTCCTCCAGAGTATGCAAGTTCGATGCAGGGAGAGGGAATTCTGCTTCATTTGCACAGGATACGTATGCAACAATATGTCTTGCCTATCTCACCTCTAAAACAGAGAAAATAATAATAATACCTACTTCATAAGTTGGTTTGAGAGATTAAATGAATACCTGTTAAGTACTTAGCATGGTGACTGTTATAAAAGCTCACCAGATGTTAGCGATTATGATAATGTTTAAAAACACACAGGTTGCCAGGTGCAGTGACTCATGCCTATAATCTCAGCACTTTGGGAGGCCAAGGTGGGTGGTTCACCTAAGGTTCGGAGTTTGAGACCAGCCTGACCAATACGGCGAAACCCTGTCTTTACTAAAAATACAAAATTAGCTGAGTGTGGTGGTGCATGCCTGTAATCCCAGCTACTCTGGATGCTGAGCCAGGAGAATAGTTTGAACCCAGGAGGTGGAGGTTGCGGTGAGCCAAGATCACATCATTGCGCTCCAGCCTGAACAACAAGAGCAAAACTCAATCTCAAGAAAAAAAAACAAAAGCAAAAACCAAAAAAACTTCAAAAAACCACAGGTCATTGCAGCATACTGTATACAAAAATTTTCTTATCAATGGCAAATGGAGGAGATTCACCTGGAATTGCCTGCTGCTGAAGATATTAATTAATGGACATTTAGTAGGTAACTTAAAATTGTATATGAAGAAAAGTGAATGTATTTCTGCAAGCACAAATATTATGGTTTGATGCCTTTTTGTTGCTTTTCAGAATCTAGAAGTTTTATGCAAAACATGGTGTTAAAAAAACAGGTTTTCTTTCAATTCTTTGTAAACCTAACACTTGTTCCCACAAGGTCAACACAAGCATGATTGAAGCTGTTTTAAATGAAAGTAAATATCTGAACGCAATTCATGTAACTCTGAAAAAAATTATGCTTAGCCCCATGACTTCTAATTTAAAAGATATATAAGCACAGAGGCCTCTTTGCAAAATGAGAACTCCTGCATTTTTTTTTTTTGTCTTTGGTATTCAAAGTTCATCTGTCTGTGCAGCATGGAGCTTGGATAATTGGAGTGAGTCTAATGTTTTAATCTTTTGGGTGGAGAGGGTGAATAAATAGACAATCTGTCTTACAAGACATAAAATTATCTTTCCAAAGAGGAAAATTTGTGTTTAAATATCCATAGCTTTTGGTTATTAAAAATGTTTACAGGGCCTTGAGCAATGTAACATAGATCCTTCAATTTTCACTTGTGTCTAAAAACTATAAAATGTCAAAATATTTATTCAGATTTCACCTCACTGTGAGACCTGACCTGACTGCACTGTTTGAAATAATAGCTTCATGCTTCCTTCCCTGCAGTTCTCCTTACCATTTGCTGTGATTTGATATACTAGAAATTTTGTTTATTGCTTGTCTTCTCTTAGTAGAATTTCAGCTCCAAGAAGCAAGGGCTTTTGTGCTCTGCCTCCTGGGTTCAAGTGATTCTCCTGCCTCAGCCTCCTGAGTAGCTGGGATTACAGGTGCACGCCATCAAGCCCGGCTAATTTTTGTATTTTTAGTAGAGACAGGGTTTCACTGTGTTGGCCAGGCTGGTCTCAAACTCCTGACCTCAGGTGATCCACCTGCCTCAGCCTCCAAAAGTGCTGGGATTACAGGCATGAGCCACTGCACCCAGCCCTTTTGTGTGTTTTATAATTTACTATATCCATAGCACCAAGAATAATGCATTGTATAATAAATGTGTTTAATGAGTCGGCAAAATCACTTAACAGGTATTTATTAAGTGCACAGCATTGAGTTTGACATTATGGAATATGCATAGGAAGTGTAAGACATCTTCATAGTCTTGGAATAACAAGCATTACATCGCTATGGAAAAATGAGGATCAAGATATGTGCTACTAATTGGAACTGAAAAATCATAGGTATTTAGTAAACGTGAAGATGGCTATTGGCTTGAGAAGCCATACATGGCTCCTTTGTTTACACATGGTTTAATTCATTTTGCAAGTTTTTTTAGCATGCTGTTCTATAATAAAGTTTCATTCCATTTTTGCCTAATTTTGAGTTAGTTGTAACAGAAACGTGCCACAGCCAAATGTTCAAGCCTAGAGTGTTGGAGTCAGCAGTCACCCAAAATCCTCAGCGATTTCACACAATTCAGTCTGACTGCAGCTTTTTAGGCTGGAGCCAAGTGGAGGAGATCTTCCTGTGGGCAGATGTGTGACATTTCATCCTGGCTGGCTTGCACATGAGATTGTAGTTACCCCATCCTCACATTGTGTGTAACTCTGCTTAGTATCTTGCAATCCCCAAGGTCAGGACTCCTGTTTGTATGAGCAGGGAGAAGGATCGACAATCCAATATTCTCCCTGCCAAATAGAGAATGCCTGGGCAAAACCCAAGGTACAGGTAGATGGGTAGGTGCGTTTTTAATACTGAAGGTGAGCCGGTGAGGACATTAATGCACATGTACAGTTTGGGCTTAATATTTGGCTAGCACTTTAAAGATAACTGAGTATTTTCATAAGGTGGTGATAGTTGTGCTAATGGCCAGGGGCTAGAGGTGACATTTACTATGCACCAGGAATATTCATTCTCACAGTAGTCATGGAAGCCAGTTATTCTCATTATCCCTGTTTTATATCCCTGTTTTATGAATGTCAAATAAAACTATCACAGCTTTGTTTTAGCTGGAGTCATACATGGCACAAACTAGATTTCGGTGAGACTTTCTGGCCTAAATAGTATGCTGTTTGTATGACTTATTTTGTGAAGAAAAAGTGAACTTTGAATGACATGTTTTTTATGCAATGGAATATTTACTTGTTATGAAACATTGAAACACTCTAGAAATATTTGTAAGCCTATCGTATTCAGCAAATAAGATATCTATAGCAGACAGTTTGAAAATGTACATTTATTTTTTTAATATTACATTGCAGCCTTCTGTCTTCAATAACATATTCTCCTAAATTAGAACGTAAGACACAAGAGTGCGTAATACCAACAGACAGTGACAATGAGAAGGGAGAAAGAAACAGCAAACGAGTCTGTTTTAATGTAGCAGGGGATGAGCAGGAAGATTCTGGTCATGATACCATCAGCAACAGAGACTCTTACAGGTAATTCAATTTCCCAAACTCATTTTCTCAACGAAGTCAAATGTGATGCTGGATTTTTCACAAAGATCTTGAAAAAAGTTTTTGATTTTTGTTTAATTGGTTTTCCCAATAATCAGCTGTTGTTACCGACCTCAGACAAAGCATAGTGGGACAGTGTAATATTCAAATCCTTCCCTTTTCCAATCTGAGTAGCTTGGAAAAAACATTTTGTTCTCTATTTGTGTGGGCCTAATTTGGGATAGTTATTCTGTATATGGATTGTGTGACATGTATAGTAAGAAAATTGTGCCTATACAGCATTAACATTTTTTCAACTATCTCTTTCTGTCATTGGTTTATTGGGTAGTGAATAGGAGTTCTTTTGGCCATTTTTTCTCTCTTTCATTTTCTATGTTCTAAACTAATTGGGCTAATGTCACTTGCATCCCTCCGTGACAGGGTTTGTGTGTTTTCCTTTCTTGGATACCTTGTGTCTTAGTTTTCTAGGGCCGCTGTAACAGATTACTACAGATGGGGTGGCTTAGACCACAGAAATTTATTATCACAGAATTCTGAAGCCAGAAACCTGAAACCATGGTGTGGGCTGTGTGAGCGCCTTCCGAAGGCTGTGGAGGAAGGATCCAGGCCAGGCCTGGCTCCTTGACGTGTAAATGGCCATCTTCTCCCTGTGCCTCTGCACATCATCTCCCCTCCATATGTGTCTTGTGTCTAAATTTCCCCCTCTTATAAGGACATGTTATAGGGTGGCTTAAGGTCACACCCTAATGACCTCACTTTAATTCGATTACCTTTGTAAAGAGCCTATCTCTAAATAAGGTCACATTCTGAGGTAGTAGGGATCTCTTTTCAACCTTATGAATTCTTTTGGGAAATCCAGTTCAACCCCAAATACTTTCCCTCCGAACTCTGCTATCGTATTCCTACTAGACTTTCAAATGATGTCTCATCGAATGAACTTCCTTAATCGAAAGTGTTTTTTGGTCCTTGACTCCTTGTATCACCTGACACTTCACTGAGGACTATCATAACCAGCCACATAAGCTGTGTGTACAACTTTAACATCTTTTTTCATTTATATTAATTGAAAGCAAAACCTGTCTTCTTCACTTGTTTATTATGCAGTGTTTTGCTATGAAAAGATATTGATTCAATAGTAATCAAAGTTATTCTCCTCAGAGAATAACTAGCTACAAACTAGGAGCTAACATTAAACATATGCTTTTACCAAACACATGGGGGAAGAGGAGGATTTCACATAATCCTCACTGTGCCCCTCAGTGGCAGGTTCTGATAGGAACTTCATTTTTATACATCAGGAAGCTGAAGCCCAGAGGGCTCATATCATTTCCCTTTTAGACCAGGTGGTCTGACTTCCCAGTTTGTCTCTTAACTACTCTACCATTCCAATTTCTAAGTTTCCAAAAAGGATCTTAATGAACGCATAAGAGTTAATTATTCCAGAGATTTAATAATAGATCAGACAGATTAACCACTTTTATCACTTCATTTCCTTTTCACTTCTAAGCATCCCAACCTGCTCTTGAATAGAAATCTGTGGGGTTTTTTCCCAGTGGGAAATTACATGTCTAAAAATACTTACCTACCTCAAGTTCTAGTTATCAGATAATTAAAATTACCCTGACAGTTTCCTTCTAGGCTAAGATAGAAATTTTAAATGTAAATTTAAAGTTAAGGACGTCCTTTTTACTTATTCTGAGAGGAAAGAAAATATTTTATCTCCTGCACTATTTCTGAAATCTGTCCCTGTCCACACACAAACATTTTAAACATTTCTTTCCTCGGGCATTCATCATTATCAAGCACTTCCCTGTGCTAGAAGCTCTGAGGTGGAGACAGACAAGGTTCCTATCCTCCCTAAGAAAGCTCAGAGTGTAATCAGTAAGTTATGATTTAAGCTACCAGAAAGGGACAGAAATCACAAAACAGTATTTTGTCTCTATTTGCCAGTTATCTAATTACCGGCGTATATCATCAAATACGTTATAAAGAATTTTAAGTTCAATGTGTCTCCTAGTTTTATAACTAACTGCTCTTAAAAAATTCATTAAAAAATTCATTTAGGATTAGATTATACGATACAAGAAAATATGACATATAACTGAATCAAAACATGCCATCTTTAAAAAGATAGACTAACTTGAATAGGTTTATCTTTCTCATAGTTTTCTCCAAAACATATTAATAAATATAACTGATATGTTTATGTCATAAGAAATACAGGGACACCTGGGCAAATGCACTCTTACAGTAACATGAAACTTATTATTTTCAGTGACTGCAACAGCAATAGAAATTCCATCGCCTCCTTCACGAGCATCTGCAGCAGCCAGTGCAGCTCGTATTTCCACAGTGATGAAATGGACTCAGGTGTGTTCCTTGGTGAAGGCCTGTGACCTTTTCGATGTTAGTCCCATCAGAGATAATTTAAGATTTTTATTTATTAGATCCATATGAATTTTTATTTTTACCTTTTATCAGTCATTCTCTGTGCCCATACACATTGCATTTCTACACATATTGCACTACAAACGGGGTGGCTTAAACCAACAGAAATTTATTATCGCACAATTCTGAAGGCCGGAAATCTGAAACCATGGTGTGAGCTGTGTGGGCTTCTTCTGAAGGCTGTGGAGTTTTATGTGTCTCATAGTCTATTTTCCAATCCTAATTTGAAGATAGCGAGTTAAAAAGCAATGAAAGAAGGAAACTGATTTTAATATTCAGATATGTTTTATGATCTCTTACGGTTCTGTGAAGAATTATAGGTACACAGCAAACATGTTATACTGAAAGTATTAGGCATTGTTGATAGGGATGGGCAGGTGTGGAGTTTGAAGCTAGGACATTTAAGACAGTAGGTGCACCTAGCTAGCTTTATATGTGGATGATGAGGATTGAGGATAACGAGCGAAACACTAATTGGTATAACTACCTTATAAATACATTATTTTGTATGTGTTAAGAACAAAGACTTTTCATCCAATTAGGGAAAATCTTAATTTTTGATTATGCAGTTTATTTCAACTATTCAACCATTGAAGAAACATTATTTGAAAGAATCATTAACAAGTGTCCTTTCTGGAAGGCACTCTGCTTTCAGAAGAAATAGTAACAT
Source organism: Sapajus apella (assembly GCF_009761245.1). Taxonomy (NCBI): domain Eukaryota; kingdom Metazoa; phylum Chordata; class Mammalia; order Primates; family Cebidae; genus Sapajus; species Sapajus apella. Next base: position 18,937,295 of record NW_022436975.1, read on the forward strand.
CCAGGAGCTATGAAATCTTTTGAAGCTTTTTCTGAACATGAGAACTGTGCATGGAATAAGAGCTTGTGTTTAATTTTTACATTTTATTTAATATTAAAATATTTTGGAATGTTAAGATGAATGATTTGTGTTTTTGGTTTTGTTTTTGTTTTGACATCTAGGTGATGAACTTCCCCTAAGTGTTCGCATTTCTCATGATAAACAGGACAAGATACATAGTTGCCTTGAGCATCTTTTCAGCCAGGTATAATCGGGCATTTGTGGGGCTTTTGTTCCACAACTAAACTGTCAGGAGCCCCTTTTTTAGATGCAGTAAAAGGAACTCAGAGTTCAAACAGAAAGGCTTCAATCAGTCCTTCCACCTCCTTTACCTCAATTTCTGACGTTTAAACTAGGACTAAACATTCCTTCAGCCAACTTACCTAAAGGATTGTCATGAATATCAAGTATTTTACAGTCCTGGGAGAATTACTATTATACACATAGGAGTTGTCCTGTTTAGTATTTGTTGTTTTTTTTGTTTGTTTGTTTTCAGAAAGCTTTATGACATTTCTTGCTCAGCATTTCTAAGTTTTAAAAGTACAGGATATTGCCTTGGGTGCTAATTTTGGTGCTTTACATTACAAAATGTATAACCATATCCAAAATTTGTAGCAGAAGCTTTTACCCCTTTGAAAAGGATTCCAATAACTTTTAGTTAAAAAAGAAACAAACAAACAAACAAACTCCAGAGCTTTTATGTTTTTTGTGAGGTAAATTTATATTTTGTATTAAGTATATGGTAAGATAGTAAGAAATATCATTGCAAATGTTATCAGGTGCATTTATTTTAATACATTACTTAAAAATCGATTTCACAAGCATCACGGGGTTTCAACAGTAATTGTTGCTTTAAGAAAAAAAACAATTTTATAAGATTTGCTCTTAGAAATATATATTATGTGCTGTGAGAAGTATGTAACTCAGAAATCTCTGCTATTGACAGGTGGATTCAATTACCAATCTTCTAAAAGGGCAGGCTGTTGTGAGGGCCTTTGACCAAACCAAGTATCTCACACCAGGCAGAGGATTGCAAGGTAAGACTTGAAAAATTACTATTAGAAGCAATTGGGGAAAAAAAGCAAGAGCATTTCATAAGAGGAACATTTCCAGTTACTCATGTTTCATAATTCACTGAATACTACTATTTTGATAATTTTTGAATATGTAGAAAAATCAGCATAGACGTTTTTACATTTCTTTGAAAGTTTAAAAGTTTAATACCTATAGGGGCCAGGCTGAGCAAAAATGAGTTAATCCAAGATACATAATCATGAAGGTGATTTTGCTGAAACCAAGCGTAATGCCTCCTTGGCTGTTTGTTTCCCAGTGGTGAGGAAAGAGTATGGGGAAGAGAGTTGATGAACAGAAAAAATAGAGCTGCCACTTTCTGACAAATAACTGGTTTGGGATGATGAAAATAGAGTTTTCATCTAAATTTGCTTTGTTTAAACATTTGTAAGAAAATAACATTAAGGTTTGACTTTTTAGATTTAACGGATTTTCTGATGGTATGGCAAAAGAAATATCCACCATGTCAATAGTCTAGGATAGCAGTGACAGAAGAAGGTTTTGAAGCCTGAAGGCTTCATTGTTTGGGAATTAGTTGAGACTTAAGAGAGATTTTCTGCGTTTATTTAGAATTTCAACAGGAAATGGAACCAAAGCTGAGTTGTCCAAAAAGGTTACGACTTCATATCAAGCAAGATCCTTGGAATCTTCCCAGCAGCGTCCGGACTCTTGCTCAGAACATCAGGAAATTCGTTGAAGGTCAGCATGAAAAGCAAAGAATGTTGCCTGATATTAGCAATAATCATTTTAAAACCCACTAAAACCAAAAGGTTGGTAGTGCTTGATTACTTTTTGCAGTGTTTCCTGTTGTGAAGAAAATATAAGTACTGAAAATGGTTAGAGAAGAAGAGGGCAAGAAGAAATAAACTTATAGGACCTTGTGTACCGAGGTTATAAACATCATGGAGAATATTCTCAGTGAATAAAATAAGGGCTCAACGTTATGAAGACAAATCATGAAGAGAATTTAAGATTTTATAATAGGAGACAATATCAGAAAAAAATTTCTAAAGGATTTACCAAAGGCATGAAGATAATGTTTATATATATATAAAAAAATCAGTTGTGAATCTGTATGAGAATCAAAATAATTCCATATGTTGCATCATTAGTTTTTTTTATTTCAGAAGTGTTGGTCTAAGTTGATTGCTATTAACTACCATAACATTATTTACATGACATTCTATAATTGGTATAACCTATAAATTGGAAATATATAACTTTGAGGTGACTTCACTGAGATAGATTGCATGTGGTTTAGAACCAGAGTGATTAAGTAGAAAATCCTGAGAGGTTTCAAAATGATTATAGTGAAAAAGTTGAAATGAGAAATTCTAGTTTTAAAAATATCTAACTCAGCTATTTTCTCCCTAGTGATTAGACCAGTGGTTGACAACATCTGGACGTATTTTTGGTTGTCACAATTGTGGGTGTGATGCTGAACATTCTAGAATATACAAGACAGTTCCTCACAAGGAAGATTTATCTGATCCAAAATGTTAGTAGTGCTAAGGTTGAGAAACCTGTACAATAAATACTATTCCTGTGTTTATATTTTTATTCCTTTTTATGTCAGTTGGATGCAGTAAATAGTATCCAATGGTATTTAGCAGAATTACAGTATAACGGCAGTTATTACTTTAAGGGGGGTAAATTAAAGAGAGCTGTAAATTTTGCTGAGAAAAGACAGCCCCTTATACCAAATGGAGTCTGAGCTAGTCACTTAACTCCATTAAGCTTCAACTTCCACATGTATTAAATGACAAAGATGGTTTAAATTTTATGTGATTACTGAATCTTCTACATAGACTTATACTCAAATATAACAACTTAAGTATTGTTTAGAGATTAGTAGAAAGGAATTTGTACAGATATGGAATACTTCCCCAAATAAATCATAGTGATTCTATCTTGTGATAAAATATTTTGAATTTGATAGCTGGATTTCTTTGGCTGTATTTTTATTTTATGGCCTAATATAATGTTTACCTGTGATACTTTGTAAAATAATGTTAATTGAAAAGTCTGAATTAAAAATTCCCCAAAATATGAATAGCATAAACGTAAAATCCATTTTTGAACAATTATAGTATTTTTAATTTATGCATATACTTTACTAAAAGGCACATTTCTGCTGAATAGATGTCAGTATTATGACACTAGTAGAAGTTATAATTCTGTAGTTGTTCTTATCATCTTTGAGATTTTGTATTTGTATTTGTTATAGGCTAAATGCGTATTGGCTAGGAATGGAAAAATCCTTAAACCCTCTCCCCTGTGGTTTCTTTTTTTTTTTTTTTTTTTGGTTTGAACAATTTCATCTTTCAGATAGAAATTTGTAATGTTCTCATTAGTTTCAAATAACTTCTTGACTTCTGCATTAATTTTATTTACCCAAAAGTCATTCAAAGGCAAGATATTTAATATCTATGTAATTGTATGGTTTTGAGTGAATTTCTTAGTTTTGATATCTAATTTGATTGTGCTATGATCTGAGAGAGTGGTTGTTATGATTTTCTTTTGAATTTGCTGATAAGTGTTTTATGTCTGATTATGTAATCAATTTTAGTGCATGTGCCATGTGGTGATGAGAAGAATGTATATTCTGTTGTTTTGGGGTAGAGATATCTGTAGATGTCTATCAGGACCATTTGATCAGTACTGAGTTCAGATCCTGGATATATTTGTTAATTTTCTGCCTCAATGATCTGTCTAATACTGACAGTTGGATGTTGAAGCCTCCAACTATTATTGTGTGGATGTCTAAGTCTCTCTGAAGTTCTGTAAGAACTTGCTTTACAAATCTGTCAAACTAATGAGAACAAAAATAAAACATGGCAGACTCTCTGAGATACAGCTAAGGCAATATTAAGAGGGAAATTTGTAGTACTAAATGCCCATATCCAAAAGTTAAAAGATCTTGATTTATAAAGCAAATACCACAACCAAAAGAACTAGAGAACCAAGATAAAATGAAACCCAAAGGTAGCAGAGAACAAGAAATGACTAAAATCAGAGCTGACCTGAAAGAGATTGAGATACAAAAAACCATTTAAGAGATCAATGAATCCAGGACTTGATTTTTGAAAAAATGAATAAAGTAGATAGACTTCTAGCTGGACTAGTAAAGAAGAAAAGAGAGAAGCTGCAACCAAGCACATTAGAAATGACAAAGGAGATATTACTGCTGACCCTACAGAAATACACATAACTATCATGTTATGTGTATTTACACATAAATATCATAACTATGGACACTTGTATGCACATAAATTACAAAATCTAAAAGAAATGGATAAATGACTGGACACATACATCCTCCCAAAACTGAACCAGAAAGAAATTGAATCCCTAAACAGACCAATAACAAGCTTCAAAGTTGAATCAGTAATAAAAATAGCCTGCCAACCGAAAAAAAGCCTGGGACCAGATGGAAATACCATTTGGCCTAGCAATCCCATTACTGGATATATAGCCAAAAGCATAAGAATTATTCTTTCATAAAGATATGTGCACATGTATGTTCATTGCAGGACTACTCACAATACCAAAGACATGAAATCAACTCAAATGCCCATCAGCTGTAGACTGGATAAGGAAAATGTGGTACATATACTCTGGAGAGTACTATGCAGCCATAAAAAGGAATGAGATCATGTCCTTTCCAGGAACATGAATGGAACTGGAGGCCATTATTCTTAGCAAACTAACACAGCAACAGAAAAAAAACACATGTTCTCACTTATAAGTAGAAGCTAAATGATGAGAACACATGGACACAAAGGACACAAAGAGAGGAACAAACAACACACACTGGAACTAGCAGAGGGTGAAGGATAGGAGGAGGGAGATCGGGAAAAATACTTGATGGATATTAGGCTTAATATCTGGATGATGAAATAATCTGTGCAGCAAACCCCCTGACACAAGTTTACCTATATAAGAAACCTACACATGTATCTTTGAACATAAAAGTTAAAAAAATACATTTATGATGCAGGATAAAAAGTTCAATTTTTCAAAAAGTACTCATTTTAAGAATCTTAGATTTTCATCTCAAGGTCCACTTTTGTACTTTTTGTAACTCAAGGCACAATAAGCAGCTATAAGAATGATAACTATATACACATGCTGATTGATGGATAGGTTAATGTGTGTTGGGAATATGGGCGCCACTCTTGGTCACGGGAGCCCAACAGCTAGTTGAGTGTGGTTGGATGAGCTGAGAGTCTTATAGTCAATGGTATGGGGAGGGCTCTCTGTAGAATTTTAGTTGCATCTCTGGTTGCAAATTTCAGTGAGTTTCAGTGAGCTCTTTGGGTAAGAGTTGTGATTGTTACCATGCTAAATGAGTCTCTAAAAATGATTACATTTTACTTCATCCCAACGGACTATGCAAGGGAGAGGACATGCTGCCATTTCCTGGTAATCTGTGTGGTGTCTGGTCCTGTTGGGAGTGGAGACAGCATTAGGATCATTGAAATCAGTTGCTTGTTATGTGGAGGCACTCTGAAGTAACTTCGCTAGTTCAGCATGAATTTACCCTACTCAACTTAAAGTCATTTTCATTCTACTTCCCAGACTGTCTTTACATAGAGAATGACTTGATGGAAGCTTAGATCTTGGGACTTAATTCAATCTGGTGCTACCAGGCCAGAATTTCTTGGTTTACATAAATAGCTGGGATGATCCCATTTCTGATGTTTCCTAGTCTCTGATTTCAAGATATCCCATCCACTGTATACCACGTATGATATCAAGGTGTCATGATTCTATGATCTTTATTTAGAAAGGACTGTTACAGTGTCATTCAAAAATTGTGTCTTTATATACTCATCCATTCATAGCAAATTAAACTGTAGATAGAAGACTGCAGAGAAGATAGTGAATTAAGTTAGGACAGATTAATTGTATGGTGTCACTAAGATGATGCCTATCTCCTGCTTAATTTCTGAGGTAAGTTATGGCCTCATATTATCAGCTGAATGAAGATATTTTTATTTGAGTGGCCCACCATCACCTTAAATTCAAATGTTTATTAGTGAACACATTTTCAACTTTTTGTTCCCTAAAAAGAAAAATGCTTTTATCTAAATCTCATATATCTTTTTAGCAACCTATATTAAGTTTTTTTCCCTGCATTTGTTTTAATATTCTAAAGAGTGTCTCCAGTTTTTTCCTTTTTCATCACACTTCAATAATTGCAATGATTTTTCTGACTAAACTCCCTGTCTCTATCTTTTCTGATTCTTATAACCATTGTGAGATTCATCTTTCTAAAATGTCATGTTCATAATTTCACTACTGTGTCACAGAACCTTGTAGTGATTTTTTGTTAGGTAAGACTAAACTCGTCAATCTGTTAGAAGTCATTTTTCAGTAGGGCTTTACAATCATATCCCAATCTCAGTCTCTTAATGATATAATAAAATCTCTCTATGCTACATTGTTAGATAATTGTTATTCATTCTCTACTATATTCCTTTGCTAGCACAATTTCTCACCCATAGAATATGTATCTCCTTTCTTGACAGTCATAATTTAAAATATTTATGAAATATTTCTAGTCTCATTTAGAATTCTATGTCAACTTTGGCCAGACTCAGATTATAATGATAACAGTCTTTGCTTGTATATAGGACTTTAAATATTTTTCAAAGACTTTTCATACATATTCTCACTTATATTTTACACAGACCTGCAAAGTAGATAAGGTAGATGTTATCTTCATTTATGAATGAGTTGAGACTCAAAGTAACTTAGCAATTTTCTTTTTTGAGATGGTGTCTCACTCTGTCACCCAGGCTGGAGTACAGTGGTACAAACTTGGCTCACTGTAACCTCTGCCTCCCAGGTTCAAGCGACTCTTCTGCTTCAGCCTCCCAAGTAGCTAGGACTATAGGCATGTGCCACCACACAAGGCTAATTTTTGTATTATTAGTAGGATGAGGTTTCACCATTTTGGCCAGGCTGGTCTTGAACTCCTGACCTTGTGATCTGCCCACCTTGGCCTCCCAAAGTGCTGGGATTACAAGCATGAGGCACATGCCTGGCCGTAATTTAGCAATTTTCTGAAGCCACAAAGCTAGTATATAACATCAGTCTTCTGACTCTCAGTTTATTGTACTTTCCTGTCTCTGAAATCCTTTTGTTCTTTCAGTCTCACTTGTAAAATTTAGTGCTCTTTTAAGTATCGCATTTTTTTTTCAGTTAATTCTGTCTCTCTGACTCTATTGTGAATCTGTCTAGAATAAAATGCAACTTAATCTTTTTTGTTTCCTATAATCTTGGGCATTTAGCAGGAACTTTGTAAGTTTTTTAATTTACCTATTGCACATAAACTATAATTATTTACAGTTGGAAACAAATGTGTGCATAACTCATTGGACAAACAGCAATTAATATGAAATTCATACACATTTATCAAACATCTGTGATTGGCCTTGTGTGGGCTGGGGTTAGAAGAAGAGCATGTATGTGTACACACACACACACACACACACACACACACACACAGACAAGTTTAAATAGCAGTAGCAAAATAGCAGTTTCAATAGCAGTAGCAAACAGAAACAGAAAGTTTAAATAGCAGTAGCAAAAATATGATTTGACAGTTTATTGATAGCAACTATAACAGTTGTAGCTTGCAGAACACCAAGCAGGCTAAACAGCTAAGGATGACCTAAAAATCAGGATTTGAATGGTGTTTCATTGACTGATATAATTCAGAGACATTTCAGGATCTTGAACAATGGATAGAATTTATGTAGGCAAACAGGCAGGAGTAGCATGTCAAGTGAATTGATTTTTATGCTCTAATATTAGGTTGGTGCAAAAGTAATTGCTGTTTTTGCCATTGAAACTAGTGGCAAAACCACAACTACTTTTGCACCAACCTAGTATAATAAGATCTTATTAATTTTGACTGCACAGTTAAAATGTGGTATTGTGGCAGAAATAGTGAACAATTAACTGATGTGTTTTCTTTCTCTGCAGAAGTAAAGTGTAGAATACTCCTGGCTCTTCTTGAATATTCAGGTAACATTTTGTGTTTTTTAAAAAAAACATTTAAGTGATTGTAGCCTAGGATCATAAAGGTCTTAAAATATGAAAATAATGCCTTCAACCATTTACCAAATAGAAATATGATCCCCACCTTCTCTAAACCTTTGGAAAGACTTAAAAAAGTACTCACATAATTTTAACAAAAATGCAAATATATATATACACACACACATACATATATATATATGTATATATACACATATACACACACATATTCTCTTATAAGTGAAACCATGAAAACATATACAAATATATATTTTTAAAATGTTATTAAAAAGGAGAAAGGGAGCAGGTTTTGTTAAAGTTAATTGTGTCTAAATTTTGTTTATGAACAAGAATGTATGTAAACATTTTACAGATCTTACATGAAAACACTTTTATCATACACTTAGTGGAAGCTCAAAACATATTGGTAATGGAAAATGACACTAAAGGACAATTAAATATGTGATGAGATTCTAAATTGCAGATGATAGACTATAAATGTCACAAAGGCAGGAACCATGTCTATTTTGATCATCAGCTAATGCCTAAAATAGTGGCTGGCATATAGATATTCAACCAGTGTTTGTGGCAAAAATGAATGAAAAATGATATAAATGAAGAAAGAAAATGTATGAAATATTTCAACAAGGTTTTCATTCAAAATGCATTTAGAAGGAAATGGATCATAAAGATTGGGAAAACTCAAGTACATGCCATTTAATTACAGTGAACAGTTTGATGTTAGCCTGCTGGGCATCTCTTCATGTAGGTTTGGAGTTAGATAGATATGTTGAATGGTTTAGTTTTATTATTTTAATCTATTTCCCATAAAGTATGTGTGTGTGCACCTGTATACACAAAAATACTATTACACTAACTAGATTTTGATAGGGATTTGTTCCTAAAAATATAACCTGAGTAATTACTTGTGACATCAGTTAGCTTTTGTTGTGTTAAAAAAAAAATTCCCCAAACTTTGTGGCATGAAACAACGACCATTTATTATTGTTTACATGTGTAGTGTCATCTGGGCAGTTCTGCTGGTCTGTGCCAGCTTTTATCGACCTTGGCTGGGTTTGCCTCTGTGTCTGCAGTCAGGTGGTGAATTGGCTAGGCACAGGTGATCTAGGGTGGCCTTTCTCACATGTGTAACACTTGAGTGGCTGTTACCTGAGGTAATGGGGCTGCCTGGGTTGCATGTCTCTTGTCATATATAAGGCCAGCCTGCTCTTGTTCACATGGTGGATTTGCAGAGTTCCAGGAAGACAGTGGGAACGTGCAAGAGCTCCCCACTTCCTGCTGCCCCAGGCATGTAACTGGCAAGGTCAGATTTAAGAGGTAGAGACATAGACTCTACTTTTGATGGAAGGGGTCTCATAGTTATACAGCAAGAGTATAGATACAGGGAGGGAAATAATTTGTGACCCCTTTTACAAAGTACCACACTTGGAAATTTTAAATTATAACTGAATCCATGAACCAAGTTAAACAACAGGGCTTTTTTATTTATCCATTTGTTTTTTGCCCTAATGAAAAAAAGGTTTTGCCTTGCTTTTTGACTGAGTAATAATAATGACAAAAATATCTTACCATTTCTGAACTTTACTAATAACACAATTCATGGTCCCATTTTCTTGGATTTCATTGGGTCCCCACAACCCACCATGTGAGAATATTATTGTTTCCATACTTTTAAATGAGAAGAAATTGATATTCAGGATTAATAATAGATTAATAATAACCGGCACATAGTATACAGTCAGTGCTTACTTTGGAGCATCTGGAAGGATAGGCACATTGATGCCTTATGAATAAATAGGATAGGCACATTGATGCCTTATGAATAAATAGTAGGTGGCAGTTTTGAAATTCAGGCTCTGGTTTGACAATTCCAGAAGTGATTCCGGGATGCTTTGTTTTATTCATTAATGTTCAAATGGATGCTCTGGTAGATTTTTATTTTGATTCCAATTTTGTTTTTCTATTTCTCTTATGATTCTGTAGTTTCCTGCTTTATTTGCCCAGTCTCTCTCACTTCTTCTATATAGGATGACACCAAAACAGTAGCCACAATACTTCATATTTTTGGCTGTGAAATTATGATCATTTGAAAAGGGTAGACTGTGTCTTTTAAACATTATTCTTACTCACCCTTTATTCCCACCTTTCTCTTTCTCTAATCTCCTTTTTTCGTTGTTTATTTGGCTTTATTTTCCCCACAGTCTCTGTGTTAGCATGATTTCTGAGATTGTGTGTGTGTGTCTAGAAACCATCTCATTCTTTTTATACCAAGTAGCTAATTATGGATCTGAAACTTTTAAACAGCCAAGCTGAAATAGTATAATTTAAAACATGTGTTAGAAGATGAGTTTAAATAGGTGTTTAAATTCTGAAATGAAACTGAAGCCTTTGATAGCTACAAAAATCATTTCTTTTGAGTGTATTCTCACTGTGAGAAAAATATTATTCTATGATAAAAATAAATAATAAAAATCTTACTCTACAATAATAATAAGCCAAAAGATAATAAACCCTCAGAATCCCTGTTTTTCTTCTTTTGCTAGTAGCTGAACGCAGTTGTGATTTTTGCTGTAGTTCTTTCTTATTCATAGAAATAGGGAGTGAAGACAGTATCCTAGCATTTTGGGAAGCTGAAGATGGAGAATTACTTGAGGTTAGGAGTTTGAGGCCAGTCTGGACATTATAGTAAGACCCAGTCTCTACAAAAATTTTTTTAAAAAATTAGCAAGGAATGATGGTGATATACACCTGTAGTGGCAACTATGTTGGAGGCCAAGACAGGAGGATTTCTTGCGACTGGAAGTTTGAACCTGCAGTGAGCTATGATTGTGCCACTGCACTCCAGCCTGGGTGACAGAGCAAGACCCTCTCTCTTAATAAAACAAAACAAAACAAAAACACACACACAAACAAAAATACCTTTGGTAAAGGATGAATACTTGTGAATTTTGAATGGTTGCATGATTGAAAGAAAAAGAATTGGATATTTTTGCTGAGAGTTAACAAATTTTGCTGTATTTATGTAACATATTATTCCTTCTTCATTAGCAATAAAGCTGAGCACCTACTCAGTGCCAGGCACGGTTCTAGATGCCAGACAAAAAGAAGAATCACAGTGATAATGCTATTTGTTAAATGCTTTAAATACTTTTTATCTCATTTATCTTTATTGTAGTTCTAAGAAGGAGGAATGAACCCCAATTTTTATATGAGGATCTGACACCTAAAATATGGCTTAGAATGGGTAGTTGAAAGCAGATGATATGTCTCTAAAGAGTGTGAGCATAAGCCACATGCCACTTCCCTGGTCTTGATGTGCCAATGGTTTCTTGGGAACAAAGACTCATAAATGAATCCCCACTGTGCTATATAATTAGCACTCCAGTAGAAGGATGCCCCAGGTCCATGGTGACCAGAAGAAGAGCCCAGTACTTCCTGGGGGGGAGGGAAATTTCACATGAGGAGATAATCTTTCAATAGTTCAATGAGTTTTAATAGTTTGATGAGTTGACTCTTAAAGATTGATTTAAAGTTTGCTAGGGAGGGGAGAAGGACAAGGGCATGCAATGCATCTGGAAGGAAGGTATAGGCCAAGTGTAGGCCATAGGGCATTTGGCATTTGAGGACTGCTGAGCAGTACTGTGTGGCTCAAAGAGGACAGGTCTGTCTACCCCACTCTTCTGACTGCCTCCAGATATGTTGTTTTAATGTGCTCTCACAATAACTCTGTGAATATTGTTGCTGTAGTGTGGAATGAACGGAGGGAAGTGGCATATGGAGAAGCTGTAAACATAAGTTGGGGACAGGTCGCAAGGCCCCCCTTATGCCACTGTTTTCTAATTTTGTTATTCACTGTGAGATGATGACTTGTAAAAGGTTAACTTGAAAAGCCCTTGATATAATATGTACATGTTGAATCCGTGCAAACAATTCATCTACTCTCTGTTGAAAATAGGAAGGTGGCAACAGAATACTGTCTCAGGAAGTATGAATTTTTATTCAGTGTGGCTGAGGCCCCAACTTGGATCCTCTAGTAGTTGTTACAGTTGTCAGTTCTTGTAAGGTATTCATTCAATGTTAAATATTTGAATTAATGAATGAATACAACTTCACGTTACCAACAGGTTTTGCATATTGAAAATTTGACTGTTAATTGCAATCAGTTCTGATTTGATAAAGAGGTTGAAAGAAAAATTTTAACTTGGCTTAAATGCAAATAGAATATAGTAGCAGAACATAGAATAAACGTTTAGGTAATTTTAAGATAAAAAAAGAAGTAATTTGAGAATTTTTTCACAAAAGAAACTTAGGAAATAACAATTTCTATTAGTGGCAAAGTTATTAACCCTTGTGATTTCAAAAGCTTACAGTACAGATCCTTCCTTCTCTAGACTTTTGCTTTTCACTCAATATCCATAATTTCTTTCCAATTAGATTTTCATTAAATCATTTTCAAGGTATAGGCAGGAGTATTTCTGCCAAAGCTACTGAAGTATTTTTAAAAATTCATCCAGATCTCCTGCTTCACTATAGAACATCTGAAAAACAAGGTAAGAATGTACAACAAAGACACAGGGCAATACTTTACTTATTTAGTTTCTGCCTGGAACCTCAGTATCCTGGGCGCACACTAGAGCTAACAAGCTGTCTGAATTAGCCTCTTAGGTAAAATTAAACCCAGATATTTCAAGAAACCAGAGAGTGAACTCGTGTATTTTCATTTCACTTATTTATTTATTTTTAGTGCCGCTGACTCTTTATTTTAATCATTGATTTAGTAAACATTTGTCCAATGTCTACTCTGATGGAAATTGTGCACAACAAAGTAAGTGTTTCATTTGCTTCTTAATTGAGGATTGGACAAAGTTCATTTCCAGTTTAAAGATTTTATAGTTACCTATAAATGCCCTTTTGGGGCACATGATATAGATGCTTAACACATGTTGTTGGTTAAATTAGTAAGTTGAGCCACATGGAATTGCCATATTCAACCATTTTAACCTACCAAAGCAGCACATTTCTATAGTTCAGCCTAATAAATGAATATTCAAATATAAAATTAAATATTTTAAATATTTAATTATCTTTCTAATAAAATTTTCAAGATTAGGTTTTCTGAGTAAATTATGTGTACACATGCCTTTGATGGACATTAAAAACACTTGTTCAATGTTCTTGGTAAATCTTAAAAATTATGCCTTTTTTATCAATAAAACAAGAGCTCCCCACTGAATAAAGTCAGCATTTATCTCTATGCTATACACTAATATTGACAATGCTTCTTTATTCCAGAGGGGTCTGTGAGCCCTTGAAATATTTAGTATACATTTGAGAGGAAATTATTTTTCCCTTTGTTGTTTCCATTTCTAGTGGAAGTGATTTTTCAATATATGGAATGTGTAGTTTTGTTTTTCTGTAATTTGTATATATCTAACCACTCAAAGAGATGAACTCTGTATGTTAGCTTCTTTCCATTTGAAAAATCTCTAGTTCAGAAGTGGCGGTTCACAGTAGAAAGGTATCTTCAAAATATCAGGGTTCATTAGTCTGTTTTCTCACTGCTGTGAAGAAATACCTGATACTGTGGGTGCTTTGTAAAGGAAAGAAGTTTAATTGACTCACAGTTCTGCATAGCCAGGAAGGTCTCAGGAAAGTTGGGAGGGGTGAAGGCAAAAGGGGAAAGAGGCATGTCTTACATGGTGGGAGGTAAGAGAGAGCAGAGAGAGAGTGTGTCAGAGTACAGGAAAAACTGCCATTTATAAAACCATCAGATCTTTTGAAAATTCACTCACTATCACAAGAACAGCATGAGGGAAACCACCCCCATAATCCAGCCACTTCCCATCAGGTCTCATCCTCAACACCTGGGGATTACAAGTCAAGATGAGATTTGGGTGGGGATACCAAGCCTAACCATATCAATGGGCTAACTAAAACGCCAGTCAATTGCAGGATATGAATCCTGGTAAACATATAAAAATCAATTCATACTAAAACTATAAATACATTACTTATGTGAAAGAATTATAGAAATTTGTATTCTTATATTTGAACATATTTATAGTTCATGGGTTTAATAACTTTATTCAGGAGAGACAGATTTGCTTATTATTACAAAAAATTGAACATCATATATTCTTTTCCCCATGTGTATTTCACATTAATATTTGAGTAGCATTAGTTGTTAATTTTTAAATTGCATTAATAATATTGTATTTCATTTGCCAACAAAAACTGTCAAATTGGACTTTGAGTTTTGTTAGGAAAATGTTGTTGCAGCAAATGGAAATTGTGTCCCATTGGGTATAGAAAATATAAATAAATGAAGCCTTATTTTTCCTCTTCAGGTTTTAGCAAACAATTTAATGATTGTAGAATAGAGTCACAATATTGATTAAGAAAAATTATTTTAATATTTCTAACTTTTTTGGTGTTTAGTATTTTCTGTAAAGCCTATTTGCTAAAATGTGTGTGCTCATTTATAGAACTCAAATTCACATTTTTCACATGCGCAAGTTTAATGAAAAGATGAAATACTGTTGAATGTAGATGCTTAATATTTTGGTTTTCGCCATCTGCAACAGTTTTCAAAGCATTCTCTTTGTTCTCTCTGATCACAGATAGTGACACACAGCTCCGCAGAGACATGGTTTTCTGCCAGACTCTTGTGGCCACTGTCTGTGCCTTCTCTGAGCAGCTCATGGCAGCCTTGAACCAGATGTTTGACAACAGCAAGGAAAATGAGATGGAAACTTGGGAAGCCAGCAGAAGGTGGCTGGACCAGATAGCGAATGCAGGTGTTCTTTTTCACTTTCAGTCACTTCTGTCACCAAACTTGGTAAGGAAATCACATGATCCCACTGTCAGTGTCCACTGTAGCTTACACTGCAACATGGTTTGAAATAAGAAGTATTTATTCCTTTCCCCCTCATTATCTCTATGAATGTGCATACATTCAGCTACTTTAAAAATATACATTTTTCTGTGGTCCTTCAAATTTTAATAAGTATGTAGAATGTATTTCTTCTTTCCTGATTTGTATCTGTTCTCTGTGGCTGCTAAAAGCTGAGAAAGCCTCCATCTGTTACCAATTCTTGTATCCCTATACACTGACTGGAAAAAGTCATCAGAAGAAAAAGGGTCTTTCTGCTGCTGTTCCTTATCCCCAGTCCAAGGAAGCAGGCTGCTGTGAAACCAAAGCTCCTATTGAGGATGATGTCCGGGAGCAGCCTTGAGAGCCAAGCTCAGAGAACTCAAATACCATACTGCCTGACAATCTGTTTACAATTTGCATATGTTAAGTAATTTTAGTTCTTTTTTTGTGTGCATGTTTGTCCTGTTAAATTGAAGAGCACTGCCTTAATTACTGTAGAATATTCTATGCTTATGCATCGAGTTTCCGCAGTGAATATGAAGAAAGCATCTTAAAATATTGGAAAAATAAAACTGTGGTGAACTTAAGAGTTTTTTCACGTATATCTCCTGTGGTTTGGATAGTTGTCATGATGTTTAAAAGCAAATGTGTTCACTTTAATATATCAACTTTAGGTGCTCACTGAATAGAATTATGTTTTTAAACATGAGAGCCTATTTAATCTGTTAAAGTACATATAGAAAATGTAGCTACCAAGTAACAGGTTCGAGTTTAAAAGCAAATGAGAGTGTGTGTGTGTGTGTGTGTGTGTGTCTGTGTGTGTGTGTGTGTGTGTCTGTGTGTGAATTATATATGGTAGCCTACTTTTAACACCTGGTAGGTATCAATTATCTGTTGAATGAATGAGTAAATGAATAAGGCTTTATTTCTATTGTATGTTCCTTATTTTAAAACTACCATTGTCTAATCAAGTGCTGTTACTTTCACTTTAAACTTAATTTTATTTGAAATATCAAAGAATATGAGAAAATATTTACAAATCATATTCTTGATAAGTGACATACGTAGAACATATAAAGAACCCTTAAACCCAACAGTAAAATGACAAATAACCAATTAAAAAGGAGACAAAGGATTTGAATAGATATTTCTCCAAAGATATAAAGATGTCCAAAAAGCACCTGAAAAGATGATCAACATTATTAACCATTAGAGAAATGCAACTCAAAATCACAATGAAATACCACAGTACATGTGATATGGATGGCTATAATACAAAAGACAGATAATAACAAGTGTTGGGGAGGATGTGGAGAAATTTTGTAACCCTCCTAAGCTGCTCATGGGAAGCAGCACAGCCATTCTGGAAAATGGCTCCTCAAAATATGCAACATAGAGTTTCCAAATTGCCTAGAAATCTAGATAATATCTAAAATCCTATTTTACCTATTTCTAGGTAATATCTAAATAAATGAAAGCTTACATTCACATTTCTAGCAAGATTATTCATAGTAGCTAAAAAGTAGAAACAACTCATGTGCCCATCAACTGATGACCGGATCAATAAAAGGTCATTTGTCCATATAGTGGAATATTGTTCAGCAGTAAAAAGGAAAGAAGTACTGATACATGCTACAACATGGATGAACCTTGAAAGCATTATGTTAAGTGAAATAAGCCAGTCACAAAAGACCTCATATAGTTTGCGTCCATTATGGTGAAATGTACTAAGTACATCTTAGAGGCAGAAAGTAGACTAGCAGTTGCCTACAGCTGAAGGTTGGGGGCAGGAAAATGAGGAGTGACTACTAATGGGTATTGGGTTTCTTTGGGGAATGATAAAAATATTCTTAAGTTAGATGATGGTGCTAGCTGGACAGCTTTGTGAATATACTAAAACCCCCGAGCTGTACATTTTAAATGGGTGAATTTTACAGTATGTGAGATATATCTCAATGAAGCTGTGTGGTTTTTTAACTGGTCTTGTGAAACCCTTAAATTTATTTAAGGAATTGATTTTAAAAAGAAAATAGGTTTTAAGGAAATAAAATTTCAATAAATAAAGGAAGGAAATAAAATTTCAAGAAATCCATAGTCTTTCTGCTTCTGTCACAAAGGCAGAAAGAAAACATCCACCCAGGAGTGTGAATGGCTCTCTAGGAGCAGCACTCCTCTAGTGATTTGTGTGTCCCTGAGAGCAAGGCACAGCCAGTGGCCACTTGGGCATGGCTTTGGCAATGTTTGCTGGAACATCATGGCTTGTGCTGTAGCACTCAGAGGCCACATTGTCTGGAACATTTCTTGCTTTGTGTATTTCTGTCTACTAGAAAAATGCTGATTTTTCAGTCCTATTTCCTTCTAGGGTCATGACATTTTTCTGCTGCTTCAAAAGGATTTATTTAAGAAAATAGTTTAATAAGCATTTATTCAGTACTTACTGTATACTTTGCACTATATTAAGCATCACACTATATTAAGGTACTAAAGTGACAGTTCTTCCAACCTCTTTGTGTCTCCATGCTGCCCTCCTTTGGGGTTTTAGGGCTACATCAACTGATTTTTTTTCACAGAATGGAGATTCTTTACCATCTCCTTCATATTCTACTAACGCTGCCCCCAAATTTGGCTATGAGCTTACAGCAACTTTTAAAAATGCTGTATACAACATATGAAACTAACTGTTTAAAAGAATCATTGACTTTAAAAAAAAAAAAAAAAAAAAAGATGGAGTCTTGCTCTGTTGCCCAGGCTGGAGTGCAGCAGCACAACCTTGGCTCACTGCAGTCTCAACTTCCTGGGCTCAAGCAATCATTGGACCTCAGCCTCCCAAGTAACTGGGATCATAGGTACCCACCACCATACCCAGATAATTTTTTTTATTTTTTGAGAGACAGTGCCTCACTATGTTGCCCAAGCTGGTCTTGAATTCCTGGGCTCAAGTGATCCTCCTTCCTCGGCCTGCCAAAGTGCTGAGATGACAGGTGTGAGCCACTGTGCCTGGCCATTGACATTCTTAAAGAAACAAATATTACCTTTAGAAGATAAGCTATGAATGGCAAAGTTAATTATATTTTCATGACAAAACTATTAAAATAAATTGTAAAGAATGCATTAAACCGCTAATGGGAAGGCCAGAATCTAGTACCAGAAAGATGACATCACTGAGACACACACTGACTTTGTTAATGTCTGGACCTTAATTGCCTTACTATAAAACTATATGCTATAAGAATGAGATGAATGATTAACACAAACCAAATCTGATGCTCAAAAGATTCTAGACTAAGATGCCATGAAGCCACTTGAGGTGAAAATGATTCTTGCTCCAAAGTTTACTGGAAGTCAAATAATCACACATTAAAATTGATTTTAATCAGTTACTAAAAATTTGAAAATGAGTAAGTTATTTCATTGTAAAATAGGATGGCTATTATGTAGTTTGGCTTTTTAATAAAACAACATTTTTGCTCTTCAGGTGTTTTATTTACAAGATTTTAGAAGTTTAGAGGCAAATAGCATGCTTTTTGTGTTTTGTAAATAATAAATGAAATTAATATGATTAGAATCTAGCTGAAAAATGTGTGTATGACCATTTAAACAACAGAGAAAATGAAAAGTATAAAACTATAAAAGAAACATAACTTTGGAAGACTTGTTCATTTCATTTTGGGCAGTAAATTATTAGAGAACTCTTTATAATTTTTTGTACCTGTATGTAAATAAAACACAAGTGAAGTTATTTTTGGTGTTGATTTACATTATGTCATGTTATGTTAGATTGCTTTATATCATCTTGTATTATATATTGTTTTTCTTTCTTTGTAGACAGATGAACAAGCCATGTTAGAAGATACACTGGTTGCACTATTTGATTTGGAAAAGGTTTCCTTTTACTTTAAACCATCAGAAGAGGAACCCCTGGTTGCAAGTAAGTAATTAGGTGTTTACAAAATTTATTTGGCATCAAATAATTATATATAACTTTGATATTAATATATTTGATAAGTATTTTATGAATTGAATGATTGAAATGTATCCTTTTAACTTAGCAATTTTCTATCATTAAATCTGACAAAGGCAGTATTTTAAAAGTTATACATTCAGAGAAGTAGCAATACGTACGGTTTAATGTCCACACCTTTTAGTTTCTGCAAGTTATTTTCTGTTATTTCCACATTCTTATAAATATACTTAAAATATATCTATCAGTCTAAGAAATCTTCTGTAGTTTGTTGTTATTTTTATATGTGTCTTGGTTTTTCAAAAGTATGAATATTAGGCTAGAAGATATAAGCTTCCTCAGGTTTTATTTTTCACATTACTAATGTCTAATACAATAAATAAGGATTCCATAATTTTCATTTGATTCATGACCTGACTTAAGATGATAGTCATTCATGTATTCATTTATAAAATAGTCCTTGAATGCAAAATAATTTTATAATAATTTAGAAGGCAATTATGTGAAAGATATAAAGGGAAACAAAAGAGAGCAAAGGATACCAATGAAGGGGTAGGCCAAAGGTTGCAGATAATGAATGGGGTAGAGAGGAATCTTTACCTAAAAGAAGAGTAGAGCCCTGAAGAGGTGGAGGTATTGGAGAATCAGTGTCCCAGGCTCATTGAACTCTGAGGCTGGGAGCAAACATGGCTTGCTGTCAGGATAGCAAGTTGGCCTCCATATGTGGAGTGGAGTAAGTGAGGGGAACGGAATAAGAGATGGGAACAGCAAGGAGGCCAGACTATACAGGGCTTGCCAGCTGTTGAAAGAGCTTTGCTTCCTAACATGCCATTGAGCAGATGAATTATGGGATGTGGCTTCCATATTAAAAGGCTCTCTGACTGCTGTGTTAAATATACTATTCTGGGACCAAGGGCAGAAGCCCAGTGATCAGTTAGAAAGCTACTGAATGCCGGGCGCGGTGGCTCAAGCCTGTAATCCCAGCACTTTGGGAGGCCGAGGCGGGTGGATCACGAGGTCAAGAGATCGAGACCATCCTGGTCAACATGGTGAAACCCCGTCTCTACTAAAAATACAAAAAATTAGCTGGGCATGGTGGTGCGTGCCTGTAATCCCAGCTACTCGGGAGGCTGAGGCAGGAGAATTGCCTGAACCCAGGAGGCGGAGGTTGCGGTGAGCCGAGATCACGCCATTGCACTCCAGCCTGGGTAACATGAGTGAAACTCCGTCTCAAAAAAAAAAAAAATACTGAATGACCCAGGTGGGAGAGGATGGTGACTTGGCTTGGAGGATAGCTATGGAGATATTTAAAAAGAAAGAAACAATGCTTTTTAATTTATGAAAGTAGATAGAACAATATATGATTAATGTTTCATTTCCTCTGATGAATGAAGAAGAGAACAAGGAGTACAAAGTTAGAAATTTAGGTTGTATTTATTTGAGGATTTTTCTGGTAGAGGGTATTATTTGATAAGGATAATATCATTTGAACAAATTGTGTGGTTTTCTGTGGATATGTATAGAATAGGATATATTTTCATTTACTTGAATAATGTTTGCATAGTTTTGCTGAAGGCAGAGAGAATTCTGTTTTCATGATATAACCCAATATGTTGTTTAAAATTTTGCCTGAAGAACTGTAAGTTCACAGGACTACTGTTTTCTGTGGTTCTCCTATGACATTATTGGCAAATGGTGTGTTGAACAAGTAGGAGAAGAACCAATATCATCAACTTGATAAAATACTTCCTTATTGCATATCCACTGTGAAAGATTTAACTTTGGAACACATACTAAATATAAAAAATAATTGAGACCATGTAAGTAATCAGTCTGTAAATGTAGATGTCACTATACCAGACACACACATTTGGAATATATTTAGCAGTACATTTTAATATATCTCTTCACAGTGTAACCTCAAGTTCTGAAAATAGTTATCTAGTGAGAGTCTAGTCCCAATGCTGCACTACTGGACACTAGAACGGTGATGATAGTAATATAATTCTTATTTTAAATTGATGCAGGAAATAAGAAAAGTATTCTGTATTCAAGGGTCATCACATCTTATTTAAGTGATGTAAGAAAAATGAAGCTTTATTGTGTATTGCATGTAATCTGATCTTTCTGTCAACTAGATGCAGAGAAGTCAGATTCACTAATTAATTTCATATCACTGGGATGGAGACTAGCTGGCTGCATGCCTTTGAGGGAGGACTAAGTACAGAGAGGGGGGAAGCATGCAGGTGTAAAGACATCACTGGCTTTGAAGTCAAGAAATCCAAGTTGAAATCTTGGCTTCATTCTTATTGTTAAACATGAGAACTACAGCTTTCCCTAAATCACAGGGTTGAGGGGCTTAAATAAGATAATGAATTTGAAAGATTATAGCATTACATATGGCTATGCTAGTATTCAGTAAGTATTTGAATCCATCCTTCTTATTTTATTACTTTGCATTCTTTTCAAAAGCTATATTTATAGCATCACCTATAATCTTTTGTATGAAAAGAATAATGAGATTCTGAAGAATTATGGCATGCCAAGCAAGTAGAACTGAAATGTCTTGATTAAAGACAGCTAACTTTCATTGAAGAAATAATTATTAAATATATATAACATGTTAGGTACTGAACTGAGTTCTAGGGATATTGTAGTGTGCAAATGAAACAAGACTTTTTTTTTTTTTGGTGTGGAGCTTAGACACTGATGAGAGATACAAAGAAATAAATGGGCAATTTGACCACTTCAGTAATAAAGGAAATACATGGTGCTTCCCATGTCTTATTACACAATTAGTGAAGGTGTAATAAACTAGCTAAATAGTAAGTTTCTCTATAATTAAATTTATTTTTTGGAAAATATGCATCAGTTTAGGAGAACAATGTAATGACAGCAGGTCTTCTCCTTTTCAATGGTGATATGGGTCATTTTATAGTAGTTAATTATTAGAAGAATGAATATATTTGAGTCCCATTAGATATCCTTATATAGGCCAGGCATTGTGCCTGGAGCTGTGGATGCCATCACGGATGAGATAGGCAGGTTCCTGTCTTCATGGAGCTGACAGCCTAGTTGGAAATAAGAAATCAGGAATCAATAATAAATGAAGAATGAATAATCAATAATCAATAAGAAATCAACATAAAGATAAGACTGTGGTAAGTTCTATGAAGGAAATAAGCAGATACATAAAGAAAAAAAAGTGAGGTGGTCTTTCAAGGGGTGACTGGAGGAGGAATCTCTGCAGAAGTAGCTTTTAAGCTAAGATCTGAAGGACAAGAAAGACCCAACTCTGCAGAGAGCCAAGGAAGAGCAACCCAGGCAGAGGGAACTAACAGCTTCCTAGTTAAAGGCTTATTTTCAAACTCCCCGGCCCATTCAATTAGAGGCTACGTTTACAAGGATGGGATGGCACTATTGAACTCCTCTCTGGGATGAATCACTCTAGAGATTGCTACCAGAGACCTTTTCCTCTTGCAATATTGGCTTTGAAATTTTTAAATATTATATAGTCCTAATTATCAAGTTTGTTTTTATAGCTAATAAATATCCACGAATAAAAGGCCGCAATTTCAACTCCACATTAGTGTTCTGCATTTTTTAAAAAGACTTTTTATATTTTTAGAGCAGTTTTAGGTTCACAGCAAAATTGAGAGGAAGGTACAGAGAGTTTTCATATCCCTGTCTCTACACAAGCACAGCATCCCTAACTATCAATAGCCCTTACCATAGAGGTACTTTCTTAAAATTGATTATGATATTAGCACATCATAATCACTCAAAGTTCACAGTTTAGGATTACTCTTGGAGCTGTACATTCTGTGGATCTGGACAAATGTATAATGACATATATCCACCATTATAGTATCATACAGAGTATGTTTACTGCCCTAAAATCCCACGTGGTTTGCCTATTCATTCCTCCTCCCTCCCACTCTGTACCCAACCCCTGGCATCCGCTGATTCACTTTATCCATAATTTTGCCTTTTTCAGAACATCACATACTTGGAATCACACAGTAGGCAGCCTTTTCAGATTGTCTTCTCTCACTTACTAACATGCATCTAAGCTTCCTCCATGTCTTTTGATGGCTCAATAGCTCATTTCTGTTTAGCACAGAAGAATATTCCATTGTCTGGATGTATCACAGTTTATTCATTTACTTACTGAAAGACATCTTGGTTGCTTTTAAGTTTTGGCAATTATGAGGAGCGGTTATAAATATACATATGCAGGTTTTCATGTGGATATGAGTTTTCAGCTACTTTGGGTAGATACCAGGGACCATTATTCCTGGATTGTATGTTAAGAGTTTTTTAGTTTGTCAAGAAAGTGCCATACTGTTCTCCAGAGTGGCTATGTACATGGAGACTAGTGAGAAATACAAAATCATAAATGAGCAATTTGACCACTTTAGTGTTAAGAAAAGTACAAGCTACTCCCCATATCATATTATTTAATTAGTGAGAGAGGAACAAGCTAACTAAAGGATTAAATTTTATATAATGAAATTTATTTTGTAGAAAATCTGCATTTTTCCTTCAGTGATGAATGAGTATTCCTATCTCTCCATGTCCTTACCAGCATTTGGTGTTGTCAGTACTCTGGATTTTGGTCCTTCTATGGGTGTATGGTGGTAGCTCAGTACTGTTTTAATTTGCATTTTCCTGATAACAAATGATATAGAGCATCATTTCATATGATTATTTGCCATCTCTATATCTTTTGAGTGAGTTGTCTGTTGAGGTATTTAGCCCGTTTTTAAAATTGGTGATATAGTTTGGATGTGTGCCCTTAACCACATCTTATACTTAATTATAATCCCCAATGTTGGAGGTGGGGCCTGCGATTGGACCACAGGGATGGATTTCTCATGAATGATGTAGTGCCTTCTCCTGGGTACTGTCTTCAGGATACTGAGTTCTCATGAGATCTGGTGGTTTAAAAATGTGTAGCATCTCCCTGCTTGCTCTCTTGCTCTTGCCATGTGATGGCCTGATACCCCCTGTCTTCTGCCATGATTACAAGTTTCCTGAGGTCTCCCAGAGGCTGAGCAGATGACGGCATCCTGCTTTCTGTACAGCCTGCAGAACTGTGAACCAATTAAATCTCTTTTCTTTATAAATTACTCACTCTTAGACATTTGTATAGCAATGAGAGAGAGAATGGCCAAATACAATTGGGTTGTTTGTTTTCTTATTGTTGAGTTTGAAGAGTTATCTGTGTACTTTGGATAACAGTCTTTTGTCAGATGGTGTCTTTTGCAAAGATTTTTCTCCCAGTTGTTGCTTGTTTTCTCATTCTCTTGACACTGTCTTTTGCAGAACAGAAGTTTTAAATTTGATGGGATCTATTATTTCTTTCATGGATTGTGCTTTGGTGTTCTTTCTAAAAGTCATCAGTATATCCAAGGTCATCTAAGTTTTATCTTATGTAACCTGGCAGGAATTATATAGTTTTTCATTTTGTATTTAAGTTTATAATTCATTTTGAATTACTTTTTGTGGAGGATGTAAGGTGAGTGTCTTGATTTATGTTTCTGCATGTAGATGTCAGGTTCTTCCAGAAACATTTGTTGAAAAGGCTATCTTTGCTCCATTGTATTCTTTGCTCCTTTGTCAAAGATCAGTTGACTATATAGTTAGACTATTTCTGATCTCTGTTCTATTTCATTGATCTATTTGTCTGTTCTTTGGTCAATACCATGCTGTCTTGATTACTGTAGTTTTATAGTAAGTCTTAAGGGAGTGTAAGTCTTCCAACTTTGTCCTTCTTTTTCAATATTATGTTGGCTATTCTGGGTTTTTTGCCTCTCCATATAAACTTTAGAATTAGTTTGTCAATATCGAAGAAATAACCTGTTGGGATTTTACTTGGTGTTTCACTGACATTGTGGATCAAGCTGGGAAGAAATGACACCTTGACAATAGTGAGTCTTCCTATTCATGAACATAAAATATCTTTCCATTTACTTAGCTCTTAAAATTTTTTTTCATCAGTTTTGCAGTTTTTCTTATATAGATCTTATGCATATTTTATTAGAGTTATACCTAAGTATTTTATTTTGGGGAGGTGCTAATGTAAATGGTATTAATGGTTGTTAATTTCAAATTCCACTTGTTCACTGCTGGTATATAAAAAAAGCAATTGACTTTTGTATATTAACCTGTATCCTGCAACATGCCTATAATTGCTTATTAGTTCCAGGAGCATTGTTTTTTGTTGATGTTTTTCTTTCCTAATCTTTACAGTTCCTTTTTTCTTCTCTTGTTTTATTGCAATAGCCAGGACTTCCAGAATGATGTTAAAAGGAGTGGTAATGGGCTGGGTGTGGTGGCTCATGCCTGTAATCTCAGCACTTTGGGAGGCCAGGGCTGGAGGATCACTCGAGCCCAGGAGTTTTAATACTCTTAGCTTGAACTTCACTTTAATGTACTTTGTAATTTTCATTCAGTTTTAGTTCCTTAATTCCGAATATAACATCTTCATTTGTTTTATGTTAGTTCTATAATATGAAAATCGAACTGTTGTATCATTATCATTATTTTCTTTCAATAACATTATCCATTTGTTAACATACAGGTTGCCTATATTGATGCCAGAGGTGAAGGGTATGGAATTTAACACAAATTAAAATGTATGTGAGAGACAGTGTGTGGAAAGGGGTACTAGAGAGTACAAATATTTAGTAGGTATAAATCTGTATTTTCTTTAGTGTCCATGGTTCTTTTTTTTTTTTATTTTAGAAACCAGAAAAAAGGATTTTCCCAATTATTAAAATGCTATTAATTTTCAACCCTTTGGCTGAGAAACCTGTTCATTCCCTTTCCTAAATTAAATGTTTCATGTCTTCATTAAAAAAAAGTAACAAAACAAAATAAGTATTTTATCTAGCATAAAGGAGATAAATAAATATTAATGAAATGTCTCCCATTTGATATGCAGAATTAAATAGATAAATTTAACAAGGAGCCTGGAATCTGTGATCATAAATGCCATTTAATCTTGAACTCTACTTTTATATACAGTTTTATTTCAAGAAGCAGGTTAGAAGTTATAAATACTGAGTGAGGAACATGTATTAAATGCCTTCTACATTTGTTTGTCCTTAGTTTTTAACTGATTAGTGTGACTATTCAGCCTTTTAGGATGATTTTACATTCTTTTCTAATGAGACTGAAATATTTGTCATGGATAAATATCATAAAATGGAGAGGATTTATGATAGTGTTGTGAAATACTCCTACTGCATTTTAGTTTTCAGGTTGATTGGGGTTTTTAAAGTAATTAAATTTCGGATCTTTCGAAATAGCTCCAAGATTTGGGGCAATTTTTAATGACTGTGGGGCATCAGCAATGGATAATACATTTCCCATCTGGTGCTCAGGGAATAGAGCTTACAGAACCCATGCTAATTTTGATAGTGGTTGCTCTGTTACTCAATTTCTTGCACACTACTTAAGAAGTATACCCCAAGGACTCATTCTAACTAAAATGTGAATGAAGCAGCTGCCCTGGGAGATTTTGAATCCAAACCATGTGTAGCCAAACACCTCATTCAGTTAAGTGAGACATCTGGTGTGTCAAAGTGTAACAAAGTTTCACATTGTGGAATTTTTATAATACAGTAACAAATGCATTGCTTTAGCTAATGAGAAACTGATTTAATACTCTTCACTGAATAGCACTGTATGTTGAATCCCAACTTGATAAACATGATCACGTTTAATATGTTGGTGTCTGGTAATTCTCAGGATTCTTTTTGAAGGTTAACAAAAGTACCATCTATCATATCCTTATGTTAGGAAGTAACATACTATTAAATGTCATTTTAGATGTTCCTCTTACATATCAAGCAGAAGGAAGTCGGCAAGCTCTGAAAGTTTACTTCTACATTGATAGTTATCATTTTGAACAACTT
The DNA here is from genome assembly GCF_009761245.1 of Sapajus apella. Taxonomy (NCBI): domain Eukaryota; kingdom Metazoa; phylum Chordata; class Mammalia; order Primates; family Cebidae; genus Sapajus; species Sapajus apella. Next base: position 18,964,236 of record NW_022436975.1, read on the forward strand.
CCTGAACGGTTGAAAAATGGAGGAGGATTTAAAATTCATCCTGTTCTTTTTGCACAAGGTAAACTGTTTTTCTTTTCATGCCTGCTATACTTAAATTATTTTATCTTTATTAATGTTTTTTAAATGTGATTTTAACCATCAGGACTTTTAAATTAATTCAAAAATGTTCTTATAGTATTTAGCTAATATATTTGCTTCTGGGAATGTTTATTAAGGAAATAATCATGTGTGATTTAAATATTTATCACATACGGTTGCAACATTATTTATAATGGAGAAATAAGACATGAATGTAGTAAATAAAGATAAAAAATTGAGTTAAATAAACTGCTTCAGTAAGTTAAATTATAGTAAGGCTGTTACAGCTGTATGGTTAAAATATTTTGTGAGATAGAAAAAGTTTATATATGTATGCAAATTGTTAAACAGAATTTATTCTTTAGTCTCAATTATGTCATACATGTATGTATATATGTACATATATATATGTTAAAAGTTTTCAGTGTCATTTGGGTAGTTAAATTGATGCTTTTAAAATTCTTTATGTCAATTTTTCTTTTTGGTCAGGAAGTATATATTCCTTTGTAATTTTGTTTTTCCAAAGAGTGACTATTAACATCTGCAGTAGAATAAATTAAGATTAGCATGAATAAAAAAATTCTTGTAGTGAACTCTGTTTCTGAGGGAAGGTCTTGAATCTTTTTTATTTTGAGGTCATAAAAATGTTACCCAAAAAGATCAGAAATCTTGATTATTGTGGAGTGTCCTCTAGTCTATTATTTCTCTCCACATCCTAAAAATTGCGTGTTGAGGTCACAAGATTATGTCAGTTTCTTTGGATGATACCATAGGGAATTTAATTTTTTACTTCCTTTGAGTCTTCAAGAACTGCATTGGTTTTGCTGTAGAATTTTAATGCTCTAATGAAAAATGAGAAGAGTGGAGGAATAAAATCCATCTATCTATATAAGTAAAGAATGGACAGGCATATAAAATCTAAATTCACTACTGAATGAAAATTTTGCATTATACCATGATATCGTTCAGCTATGTCTCCAACCAAATCTCCTCTTGAATTCCCATGTGTTGTGGGAGGGACTTGGTGGGAGGTAATTGATTTGATTACCAGCATGGTGGGTCTTCCCTGTGCTGTTCTCATGATAGTGAATAAGTCTCACGAGATCTGATGGTTTTAAAAATAGAAGTTTCCCTGTACAAGCTCTCTTCTCTTGTCTGCCACCATGTGAGATGTGTCTTTCACCTTCCACCCTGATTGTGAGGTCTCCTGAGCCATGTGGAATTGTAAGTCCATTAGACCTCTTTCTTGTAAATTGCCCAGTCTTGGGTATGTGTTTATCAACAGCATGAAAACAGACTAATACATACCACATGCATATTATTTTAAAACCCTGAATTCGATTACTATAGTTTAAAAACAGTGACCACCTAAAACATACTTGGCAGGAATACATTTTGATAGATGAAAGTTGCAGTGAAGTGATGATGTTAGAAGTTATTAGAAGGTATTTTCATTTCTCTTTGGAGGACTGTGATTTATAGACAGGGTTAGTATAGGTAATCCAAGATTCTATCAAGGAAGAAAGAAAAAAAGAAACAATGGGCAAAAATGGACTTTGGAGAATAATTTAATCTAAAATATGTTGGGCCAGGTGTGGTGGCTCACACGTGTAATTGCAGTACTTTGGGAGGCTGAGGTAGACAGATCACCTGAGGTCAGGAGTTTGAGACCAGCCCAGGCAATATGGTGAAACCACATCTCTACTAAAAATACAAATATTAGCCAGGTATATTGGTGTGTACCTGAATTCCAGCTACTCGGGAGGCTGAGGCACAAGAATTGCTTGAACCTAGGAGACAGAGGTTGTGGTGAGCTGAGATAGTGCCACTGCACTCCAGCTTGGGCAACAGACTGAAACTCTGTCTCGAAATAAATAATAAATAAACAAATATAAATACCATTACAGGGCTAGATAGTTGAGAAGATAGGGACAGATGTTGGTCTAAAATGTTAATTTTACAGGGTTTAGCCAGGACTTAAATTGTTAAAGACCCTCCATTTCTTTTCCTTTATTTCTCTCTTCTTAAAAATGTTGTCTTTGAAATTATTACTGAGATGACAGATGACACTAAGTATCTTTTAAAAGCATTATTACATCTGTGACACATCAGCCATAAATAACTGAATAATCATATCCAACAGCACATATACACACAGGCAAATATTATTTTGCAAACAACCTCTATTTTACAACTTTGGCAAAGGCCAATTTAAAAATAATCCTTAAATATATATTATTTCAGTGAATATACTATAGCTTTTAAAATGTAATTTAAGGAAAAGCTATAGCAAACATTAGGTTTTGGTATGCTCATTGCATTAAAATACGAAAAAATATCTGAATAAGCAACAGAAGAAATACTGCTGCACTTGAGGTCAGAGATAGGTAAAGAAGATGGGAAACATTCTGTCCCATTAAAAATCTGTCAGTGATAAGGTTGTTTATTTAAAGGGGGTGCAGAAGTTCTTCTGCCTTTATAAAACTCCCATGAGGAATCATTAGCAACTTAGTATTCATCAGATTGAGAGAAGCACAGGAAATTCAGACCTAGTTTCAGCTGAGATTACCATCTGGTAATTGAAGGCAGTGGTAAATGGAAGAGATTCCAAATGGCATCTCTTCCTGGAATGAAAGTTTATTCAAAGTGTTTTACTTCTGTATATACATGACTCTTTGCTAGCAAATAAAAACATAGAAAAAATGGATGAATTTGAAAATTTCCTGGGAAATTTACTGAAGTCAAACCTCCTAAAGTTATCTGTGGGACCACATACTTAGAGTAGCACAGGAAGCAAATGTGTCACCCTTTTCTCATTTTCCTTGCCTCTATGGAACACTGGGGAAAGGAGGGCACAGTAGTTGATGGGACATCCTGCGGAGACGGGACCAGCTATTAGATCAGGAATATAAGGGTTAGAAGTGAGGAGGGTTGGAGGCCAATGTGTATTGCTGAAGTCCAGAACTGCAGGAGAACAGGAACCTAGGCAGACAAGAGTGATACAAATTTTCAAGGTAAGGAACACAGAAACAGCTGAACAGGAAAGTAAGCACAAAGCATAACCAACCAAAATGCTAGAATGTGCCAATCACACTAAAGCAATCTTCTGGCTGGTATTCCTAAGTGCTTCCTATAGGACACGGCAAGCTGTTGGGATCCCTCAGCCCTTGGTGAGATAAAGCAAACAGCTATAAGTTGGCAGAAAATGAGAGTAGAAAGAGGATAAATATTCAGGGTCACTTCTCTACCCACTCCCCACTGACTACTTTTCCTGTCTCTGTCAGTGGTTCTCAGTACTTGGCTGCACATTAACCATCTTAGAAAGGTTTTAGGAAATACCCAGGCTCTGCCCCATGCCAAATCAATTGAGGCAGAATCTCTGGAAAGTGGAGCCCAAATACCAGGATATTTTAGAAACTTTCCAGGTGATTCTGGAGTCCACCAAAAATGAGAAACCACCCTAGGTCTGTGCGGATTATGAAACACTATGCAATTATCCAGCTAATCTTTATTTAATTAGACTAATTGATCTTACATATGTTCAGCATGTCTAGATTCTGAGGAGCTGAAGCAAGGGGGTCAGGAACAATGTAAAATGTTTCTACCTTGTTAGGTTATTAGGATGCAGGCTGTCCTTTGAAGGAGGTGTGATTCTGGTGGGATAGTTTTCTCCAGCAAAGACTGGAGAGTGAACAGCTGAGAGCTGTCTTCTGCAGCAATCACAGCAGCTGGGCAATGAACCCAATGTTTCTGAGAGAGGATCCAAGCCACTGGCTCTTTGAGCATCCTGTGTAGTCTATGCTTTGCACCTGCCAGACCCATGTCTTTGTGTAAGGACTGGGAGAGATTTTTCCAGGACTTCCCTGAGCCTCCTTTCTGGGGCAAGGGGATAATTTAGGAGAGAAAAATTAAAAGGATTAGCTTTAGCCCATGCAGCCCCAGTTTGTCTTATGGCTGCCACAGATTCTCATTTTTTCCTCTTCTGCTATCCATTGTAGGTTAGCCCCACCCTCTGTCTGAACCTCTGCTGTTTTTTGTTGCTAATCTGTGGCATGACCAAGACCTTCATTCCTAAGGAGCTTGATCCCCTGATTACTTTACGCTTCTTAGACCAGGATTGCTGCAGTTGTCCGTTTACCATCAACTTTGTGCAAGGAAGTACTAAGAGGGACGCCAGCAGATACCGGGGTGCTAAACATATTCCTTCTGCCTCCCATTCTGTAACAGTCACCTTACCTCCTTCTTATGATTAGGGTGGAGCAGTGTTGCTGAGGCGGCGATTGCTTTTCTTGGCTGCAGGTGCCTTGGAAACCCACAGACCCAGTGTTTCAGGGAATGGAAGTTCGCATTCCCCAAGGGAGTCACTGGAACTGAAGCATTTGCTTCCCAGGGCTGCCCTAGCAAGTTACCACAAGCTGGGTGGCTTAAAACAACAGAAATATATTCTGCCACAGTTCTGAAGGTCAGAAGTTGGAAATCAAGATGTTGTCAGGCCATGCTTCCCCCTTCCTCTTTGGGCCTTTGGTGTCTGCCAGCAGTCCTTGGCATTCCTTGGTTTGTGGCAGCGTAACTACAATCTTGGCCCCTATTTTCACATAGTCTTCTTCCCTCTGTGTGTCTGTCCTGTGTTTCTAACTCCAAATTGCCCTCTTCTTATAGGGGTGCCAATCATTGGATTTGGGCCTATCATAATTCTGTAGGACCTCATTTTAATTTGGTTCATCTGTAAAAACCCTATTTCAAAATTAGGTCAAGGCTGAATATGATGGCTCACACCTGTAATCCCAGCAATTTGTGAGGCCAAGATGGAAGGATCACTTGAGCCCAGAAACTTGAGGCCAGCCTGGGCAACAGAGTGAGACCTCACCTCTTTAAAAATAAAATAAAATAAAATAAAACAGTTGGTCCTGGTGGCACACGCCTGTAGTCCTAACTATTTGGGAGACTGAGGTGGAAGGATCACTTGGGTCTAAGAGGCCGAGACTGTAGTGAGTTATGATAGCACTACTGCACACCAACCCAGGCAGCAGAATGGGACCCTATCTCAAAGAAACAAAACAAAGCATAAGGTCAAGTGTGCAGGCCCCAAGGCTAGAACTTTGTCATATCTTTTTGTGGGCACATACCACCCTCAACAGATGTTAAGCACGGTCATTTCTGCTTTCATCCTTGGATCCTTCACCCGTGTATTCTACCTCTCAGGAATGTGGCATCGTGTACAGGTCTTTGATTTTTAAGTACATAGTGTCCTGAAGTATATATAACATTCCTTCCTTGTAAAGTGTTGTTAAATACCTATTCCCTGGGTCTCCTGATAGTAGTTTGTCTTCAACCAAACAGGATATGTGATGCTTTTTTTTTCTCTGCCAGCACGCTCTTGGGTATTCTCATTTTTTTTTCCTCCTAGGAAAAAAGAAAAGCTACTACCCAAACCAACTACCCCTAAGCCTTACCTCTTTACAAGGTATCTTTCTTTGCTCAGAGGACAATAAAAATCACATAGAAACTTGAGTCCTTTCTCTTTTAAACAAAGGGGAACATTTTGTTGCAAACATTGGTCATTTTCTAAGTGCCCTTTATTCAATTAATTTTTTCCTTCAAAACTCTTCTTAAGGCTCTTTAAAAGATAAATCATTTAGCTTTTCATTTGGGTTTTACACAGTATTTACAATTGAAACAATATAACTTTTTTACAAAAGAAGAAATAGTTTCCAGGATGGAGATTTCCATAATGTTAGGAGACTGTATGAAGGTGTAAACCCACCACTCTTTAGACAGCACAGTTCCAATCAGCCTAGTTGTGTTAACTCCTATTGGAGGAGGATGGGAGGTTTCATGATGACTCAATGGCCAATTAAATGCTTTCGAATTCATGGATTATTGCAAGGCTTTCACGCACCAACAGTCATACAAACATATTCAATGCACACAGGCAGAAATAAAAGAGGAGAAACAAACCATGGTGAGTAGCTCAGGAGACCCGCAGGCTGACTGAGGCACTAGGAAGGCTTGAATTTCCCTGGAAACATGGATCAGCAAGGGGATGGAGGTCCCTGCTATTCTCCTGGCAGAGCTTCTAGCAGCCACTGCCAATGGCGAGGAGGCCTCCGAGTTCTCCTGGCAAAGCCTCTGCAGGCATCTCAACCATGGCCAGTTTTTTGCTGATTTTATGGCCCTCCACAGGAGTGTGTCCATGGTCATTATCTCAGCTGCCTTTTGGCTTCACTTTCCTATGGGGTCTCTGAGGTGTCAGGCCACAGCAGGTGTTGTCTTATCACCTCAGTCCACCATATATCTGCTTATGACTTTGAAGAGTCAGCAGTTTCACTGTGGGCTGAGTGGCTTGTCATACATGACTCCATTTTGAGACATTTAGAATCACAAAACATTATTATATATCACATGGACATTCTCACATATTTTTCCTAATGGGATTAACAAATCTTGCTTCTCTCCCAATAACTGGGACAAATTCTGAGGAGTTCTGACTCATGGTGACCAGTTTTGGATAATTCTAGCAGTACATGTGCTGTGTCTTATTTAACCAAAAAAGTCTGCTATCAAAAGAAAGTGTTAGCTTACTGACACTGTTCTTAAAATTATTCTTCAGAGACCCTATGTTTTTCCCAGTTAATCTCTTTCTTGAAAAAGGCTCAAAAGGTATTTTGAGTAAGTGGAAATGTAGCTTGCTTCAGTCTAAGAATAATCTCTAAGTTTCTCTAACATGCATTAGGTTTTCCTTTTCTGCTGACTACCTAAATTTAATAGAATGTTTTTCTTCCTCTACTTCAAAAGTAATGGAAAGTAAATAAACTAAATATTCAACCAAATATGTCAATACTGCTTTTGAGAAGTATATTATTTTATGGAGGAGAACTAAGGAAACTAGACAAGGAAATGCTAAATTTAACAGGTTTGAAATTAACACTTTATTTAATTTGGTAGAATGTTCCGGGTTTTTTTTTTCCCCATTTATTTATTTTATTGCATTTTAGGTTTTGGGGTACATGTGAAGAACATGCAAAATTGTTGCATAGATACACTCGTGGCAGTGTGATTTGCTGCCTTCCTCCCCATCACCTACATCTGGCATTTCTCCCCTTGCTATCACTCCCCAGCTCCCCACCCCCCACTGTCCCTCCCTTATTTCCCCCCAACTGACCCCAGTGTGTAGTGCTCTCTTCCCCGTGTCCATGTGTTCTCATTGTTCAACACCCGCCTATGAGTGAGAACATGCGGTGTTTGATCTTCTGCTCTTCTGTCAGTTTGCTGAGAATGATGGTTTCCAGGTTCATCCATGTCCCTACAAAGGACCCAAACTCATCGTTTTTGATGGCTGCATCATATTCCATGGTGTAAATGTGCCACATTTTCCCTATCCAGTCTATCGTTGATGGGCATTTGGGTTGGTTCCAGGTCTTTGCTCTTGTAAACAGTGCTACAATGAACATTTGGGTGCACGTGTCCTTATAGTAGAATGATTTGTAATCCTTTGGATATATACCCAGTAATGGGATTGCTGGGTCAAATGGTATTTCTATTTCTAGGTCCTTGAGGAATCGCCACACTGTCTTCCACAATGGTTGAACTAATTTACACTCCCACCAACAGTGTAAAAGTGTTCCTATTTCTCCACATCCTCTCCAGCATCTGTTGTCTCCAGATTTTTTGATGATCGCCATTCTAACTGGCGTGAGATGGTATCTCAATGTAGTTTTGATTTGCGTTTCTCTGATGACCAGTGATGATGAGCATTTTTTCATATGTTTGTTGGCCTCATGTATGTCTTCTTTTGTAAAGTGTCTGTTCATATCCTTTGCCCACTTTTGAATGGGCTTGTTAGTTTTTTTCTTGTAAATCTGTTTTAGTTCTTTGTAGATTCTGGGTATCAGCCCTTTGTCAGATGGGTAAACTGCAAAAATTTTTTCCCATTCTGTTGGTTGCCGATTCACTCTAATGACTGTTTCTTTTGCTGTGCAGAAGCTGTGGAGTTTGATTAGGTCCCATTTGTCTATTTTGGCTTTTGTTGTCAATGCTTTTGGTGTTTTGGTCATGAAGTCCTTGCCTACACCTATGTCCTGAATGGTTTTGCCTAGATTTTCTTCTAGGGTTTTTATGGTGTTAGGTCTTATGTTTAAGTCTTTAATCCATCTGGAGTTAATTTTAGTGTAAGGTGTCAGGAAGGGGTCCAGTTTCTGCTTTCTGCACGTGGCTAGCCAGCTTTCCCAACACCATTTATTGAACAGGGAATCCTTTCCCCATTGCTTGTTTTTGTCTGGTTTGTCAAAGATCAGATGGTTGTAGATATGTTGTGTTGCCTCCGAGACCTCTGTTCTGTTCCATTGGTCTATATCTCTGTTTTAGTACCAGTACCATGCTGTTTTGATTACTGTAGCCTTGTAGTATAGTTTGAAGTCTGGTAGTGTGATGCCTCCCGCTTTGTTCTTTTTGCTTAGAATTGACTTGGCTATGCGGGCTCTCTTTTGGTTCCATATGAAGTTTAAGGTGGTTTTTTGCCAGTTCTGTGAAGAAGGTCATTGGTAGCTTGATGAGGATAGCGTTGAATCTGTAAATTACTTTGGGCAATATGGCCATTTTCATGATATTGATTCTTCCTAACCATGAACATGGAATGTTTCTCCATCTATTTGTGTCCTCTCTTATTTCATTGAGCAGTGGCTTGTAGTTCTCCTTGAAGAGGTGCTTTACGTTCTTTGTTAGTTGTATTCCTAGGTATTTTATTCTCTTTGTGGCAATTGTGAACAGAAGTTTGTTCTTGATTTGGCTCTGTTTAAGTCTGTTATTGGTGTAAAGGAATGCATGTGATTTTTGCACATTGATTTTGTATCCTGAGACTTTGCTGAACTTGCTTATCAGTTTCTGGAGATTTTGGGCTGAGACGATGGGGTCTTCTAGATATACAATCATGTTGTCTGCAAATAGAGACAATTTGACTTCCTCCTTTCCTATTTGAATGCCCTTTATTTCTTTTTCTTGCCTGATTGCTCTGGCTAGAACTTCTAATACTATATTGAATAGCAGTGGTGAGAGAGGGCATCCTTTTTGGGTGCCACATTTCAAGGGGAATGCTTCCAGTTTTTGCCCATTCAGCATGATATTGGCTGTTGGTTTGTCATAAATAGCTTTTATTATTTTGAGATATGTTCCATCAATACCTAGCTTATTGAGGGTTTTTAGCATAAAGGGCTGTTGAATTTTGTCAAAGGCCTTCTCTGCATCAATTGAGATAATCATGTGGTTTTTGTCTTTGGTTCTGTTTATGTGGTGAATTACGTTTATAGACTTGTATATGTTGAACCAGCCTTGCATCCCTGGATGAAGCCTACTTGATCATGGTGGATAAGCTTTTTGATGTGCTGTTGCAATCGGCTTGTCAGTATTTTATTGAAGATTTTTGCATCTGTGTTCATCATGGATATTGGTCTGAAGTTTTCTTTTCTTGTTGAGTCTCTGCCGGGTTTTGGAATCAGGATGATGTTGGTCTCATAAAATGATTTGGGAAGAATTCCCTCCTTCTGTATTGTTTGGAATAGCTTCAGAAGGAATGGTACCAGCTCCTCTTTGTATGTCTGGTAGAATTCGGCTGTGAACCCGCCTGGACCTGGGCTTTTTTTGGGTGGTAAGCTCTTAATGGCTGCCTCAGCTTCAGACCTTGTTATGGGTCTGTTCAGGGTTTCGGCTTCTTCCTGGTTTAGGCTTGGCAGGAGGCAAGTGTCCAGGAATTTATCCATTTCTTCCAGGTTTATTAGTTTGTGTGCGTAGAGTTGTTTGTAATAATCTCTGATGATGGTTTGAATTTCTGTGGAATCTGTGGTGATATCCCCTTTATCATTTTTTATTGCATCAATTTGGTTATTCTCTCTTTTCTTTTTTATTAATCTGGCTAGTGGTCTGTCTATTTTGTTGATCTTTTCAAAAAACCAGCTCCTGGATTTATTGATTTTTTGAAGGGTTTTTTGTGTCTCTATCTCCTTCAGTTCTGCTCTGATCTTAGCTATTTCTTGTCTTCTGCTAGACTTTGATCTTTTTTGATCTTGCTCCTCTAGCTCTTTCAGTTTTGACAGTAGGGTGTCAATTTTTGATCTCTCCTTGCTTCTCATGTGGGCACTTATTGCTATATATTTTCCTCTAGAGATGGCTTTAAATGTGTCCCAGAGATTCTGGTATGTCGTGTGTTCATTCTCATTGGTTTCAAAGAACATCTTTATTTCTGTCTTCATTTCATTGTTTATCCAGTCAACATTCAAGAGCAAGTTGTTCAGTTTCCATGAAGCTGTGCGGTTCTGGGTTAGTTTTTGAATTCTAACTTGATTGCACTGGGGTCTGAGAGACTGTTTGTTACGATTTCCCTTCCTTTGCATTTGCTGAGGAGTGATTTACTCTCAATTATGTGGTCAATTTTAGAGTAGGTGTGATGTGGTGCTGAGACGAATGTATATTCTGTGGATTTGGGGTGGAGAGTTCTGTAAATGTCTATTAGGTTTGCTTGGTCCAGGTCTGAGTTCAAGTCCTGGATATTCTTGTTAATTTTCTGTCTGGTTGATCTGTCTAATATTGACAATGGGGTGTTAAAGTCTCCCACTATTATTGTGTGGGAGTCTAAGTCTCTTTGTAAGTCATT
>NW_022436975.1:18974965-19082120 GCF_009761245.1 Sapajus apella
AAGTCTCTTTGTAAGTCATTAAGAACTTGCCTTATGTATCTGGGTGCATATATATTAGGATCGTTAGCTCTTCTTGTTGCATTGATCCTTTTGCCATTATGTAATGTCCCTCTTTGTCTCTTATGATCTTTGTTGCTTTAAAGTCTAATTTATCTGAGATGAGAATTGCAACTCCTGCTTTTTTTTGCTCTCCATTTGCTTGGTAAATCTTCCTCCATCCCTTTATTTTGAGCCTTTGTGTATCCTTGCATGTGAGATGGGTTTCCTGGATACAGCACACCAATGGGTTTTGTCTTTTTATCCAATTTGCCAGTCTGTGTCTTTTGATTGGGGCATTTAGTCCATTTACATTTAGGGTTAGTATTGTTATGTGTGAATTTGATACTGCCATTTTGGTGCTAGCTGGCTGTTTTGCCCTTTAGTTGAGCTGATACTTGTTGTTTCTTTATATGTGTAGAGCCTCTTTCAGGAGCTCTTGTAGAGCTGGCCTAGTGGTGATGAAATCTCTGAGTACTTGCATGTTCCCAAAGGATTTTATTTTTCCTTCACTTATGAAGCTTAGTTTGGCTGGATAGGAGATTCTGGGTTGAAAGTTCTTTTCTTTAAGGATGTTGAATATTGGCCCCCACTCTCTTCTGGCTTGTAGGGTTTCTGCTGAGAGATCTGCTGTGAGTCTGATGGGCTTCCCTTTGTGGGTAACCCGACCTTTCTCTCTGGCTGCCCTTAGTATTTTCTCCTTCATTTCAACCCTGGTGAATCTGACGATTAGGTGCCTTGGGGTTGCTCTTCTTGACGAATATCTTTGTGGTGTTCTCTGTATTTCCTGGACTTGAATGTTTGCCTGCCTTGCTAGGTTGGGGAAGTTTTCCTGGATAATATCCTGAAGAGTATTTTCCAGCTTGGATTCATTCTCTTCGTCGCATTCGGGTACGCCTATCAAACGTAGATTAGGTCTTTTCACATAATCCCACATTTCTTGGAGATTTTGTTCATTCCCTTTTACCCTTTTTTCTCCAGTCTTCCCTTCCCATTTTATTTCATTGAGTTGATCTTCGACCTCTGATATCCTTTCTTCTGCTTGGTCAATTCGGCTGTTGATACTTGTGCATGCTTCACGAAGTTCTCGTGTTGCGTTTTTCAGCTCCATCAATTCACTTATATTCCTTTCTATTTTGTCCATTCTAGTTAGCATTTCATCAAATCTTTTTTCAAAGTTCTTAGTTTCTTTGCATTTGGTTAGAACATGTTCTTTAAGTTCACAGAAGTTTCTTACTACCCACCTTCTGAAGTCTGATTCTGTCATTTCATCACACTCGTTCTCCCTCCAACCTTGTTCCCTTGCTGGTGAGTAGTTGTGATCCCTTGTAGGAGGAGAGGTGTTCTGGTTTCGGGTGTTTTCATCCTTTTTGCACTGGTTTCTTCCCAACTTTAAGGATTTATCCACCTGTCGACTTTGTAGTTGCTGGCTTTCAGATTGGGTCTCAAATCTTTCAGATTGACGGTCTGTTTGTTGATAGTGAGGTTATTTCTGTTTCTTGGTTTTCCTTCTTACAGTCTGGCCCCTCTGCTGTAGGTCTGCTGAGGTTCACTCCAGGCCCTGCTTGCCTGGGGTTCACCTGCAGCAGCTGCTGCACAGTAAGTGTTGTTACCAGTTTTCTTCTTCTGCTATCTTTGTCCCAGAAGGATGCCCGCCTAGTGTCAATCTGATGTCTTCTTTTGAGGTGTCTCTTTGGATATATAGGGGTGAGGGAGCTGCTTGAGGAGACGGTCTCTTCTTTATAGGAGCTCAAATGGTGAGCTGTGAGTTCTGTTGTTCGTTCAGAGCTGCTGGGCAGGTACGTTTAGGTCTGCTGCAGCAGAACTCATAAACTGCTTTTTGTTCCCAGGTGCTCTGTTCCAGGGATTTAGGGCTTTATTTATGAGTTTCCGTTATGCTGCTGCCTTCTTTTTTTTTCTCCTTCAGACCTGCCCTGCCCAGCAAGGAGGAAGCCTAGTCACCGTCGGCCTGTAGAGGCTTTGCTGAGCTGCTGTGGGCTCCACCCAGCCGCCCAGTGAACTTCCCTGCAGTCCTATTTATATGGGTGTATAGAACTGCTTTGGTGATAGTGGCCCGCCTCTGTTGAGGCGGAGTCTCTCTGCTGTGGTGGGTTGCCTTGGCAATGGCATGCTGCCTCTGCAATGGCGGGTTGCCTTGGCAACGGTGGGCTGCCTCAGCAATGGCGGGTTGCCTTGGCAACGGAGGGCTGCCTCAGCATTGGCCGACTACCTCTGTCGTGGCGGGCTGCCTCGGTAATGGCGGACGCCCCTCCCCCACAGAGCTGGACCGTCCCGGGTTCAGCTGTGCTTGCTGTGAAACTCTCAATCCAGAGTTTCTGGTTGCTGTTCTTTTGTGGGGGTGGGACCAGCCGAGCTTGATCGCCTGGCTCCCTGCCTCAGAGCCTTTTTTAAGTTTGTGTTCCAGTCGCCTGTTGAAGAGGCGCCGGGGTCTGTTTGTTTTCCCGTGCAGCCACTCACTGCGCTGGCTTAAACAGCAGCACTGAGGTTTGTGGTGCTTTTTTTTTTTTTTTTTTTGCCCTGGAATCTACTGTCCTGGTTCCCTGCTCAGTCCCCGTTTTAAACAGACGAACAGGCAACTTCCCGTGGCTCCAGTTGCCAGCCAAAAGGGCACCCGAACCGGGGTATTTTGTATGGAGAACTGCTGCTCAGGGCGCCGACAAAGCAGCCGCGTAGGGCAAAAAAGCAGCGCTGGCCGGCATGGCCGCGCTGGCCAAAACAGCCGCACTGGTGACCTGTAGAGCTTCTCCGCCTGGGAATTTCCTAGTCTGTGGGCAATAAAAATGCGGCATCCACTCACCCTCTGTGCTTACACTGGGAGCTGCAATCCTGAGCTGTTCCTAATCAGCCATCTTGGATCCTTCCTTCTGGGTTTTTTTTAATAATGATAAATAAACAAGCTATTTAGCTAAAATAGGGAGTGTTGTTGTCTTGCCTCTTCTCTGTCATTCAGATGTTAGTTTTTAAATATAGAACTCATCTTCTCATCTTTTTTGTGCATTCCCCACCACCCTATACATGTGACACATATTTCTTACTAAGACTCTTGGCAAAATTGTTAGGCACTTTTCCAATTTTTAAAAAATTTTATGTGGTTGTGAATTTTAACTGCTTTGTTAATTTGGAATGATACTGTCAAAAATGTAATGAAAATTGAAATATATGAGATTGTAGAAGTATTCATTAAAATATGAGATTATGTTTATATAACGGTTCTCATATTGGGACAAAACTTGGGACAGGACTGGCCTTTCTGGCCAAAGTTGAACCATCAAGATCTTTATAAAAATTAGTTCCCATGTAGTTTCCTCCAAACTCCCTTTCCTCACAGTTCCACTGCTGTCCTTTCTCACTGTTCTCCTTCCAGTCTTTCTGGTCTTAAGTCACAAACCAAAGTGTTTTTGCATGGACCTTTCTCTTAGTCCCCCCCAAACTTTGTGTTTGGCTAAGCACACTCTTTATACTCTGTATCTCAACGAAATTGAATTAAGTAATACCTGTAGAGCATTTGGCATGTTGCCTAGTAAATAAAACACATTCAGTAAGTAAGAATACTCACAGGCTGTCTTAATACTACTATTTAATTAAATTATTTCTTATTAACCATAATTAGAAGGTGCATTTATTTTGCACATCAAAAATACAGAACCTGAGAATCTGAGATGTTAATTAACTTGACCAAAGTCACACAGCAGAAACTGGAGTTTTACTCTAATGCAAGGGCTTTCATCAACCTTCCAACTAGTAAGAATAATTTATATTGAAGTATGACTGTTGATAGACTGAATCCTCCCGGGATGTTTACCTTTTATGAATAGCAACTTGTGAATGTGGCACATATTTAAGGATTATTTTATCAGGGAGAGAGTCTTTTATTTCCTGTGTGTATTCAGCACCAGAAGCTTGTTGAGCCAGTTACAACTATTCTAATTAATGAAGATATAGGCCCTAAGAGAGAAAACCTGCCCTTTTCCCTTTGAAGGTTTGCTGAAAATGAACTTGCAATAGGCAGATTAATAAGGAAACAAAGTACACAAAATTTACTTAATGTGCACAGTGCAAAGTCATGGGAGAGTGATTACTCAACAACCCAGTGAGGTCCAGATACTTATAGATCCTTCTTCATAGGTGATGGGGGAGATAGGGAATGTAGGAGGTAGTAAAATATTTATTAGGGAGAATGAATAGAGACATGAGACAGAAATTAACTTGTTAGTGATTGTCTTGGAATTTGAATGAGCTGGAGAAATAGATATTATCTTGTGGGAAAAGTCCTTCTAGGTGGGTTACATTCCAAAGTCTTCTTTTGTAGGATAGATAGTGAGATCTCCATGGAGGGTAGGGAAAATAATTGTGTTCTCTTTTACAGGGATAGTCTTAAGGTGGATAGGGCATATCAGAGAAAAGCCTCATCCAATATCTGCTGACTTACAGAAGCCTTTAATTTAAAGTAATCAGTATACCAGAGTGCCATATTTTAAGGGTAAAGTTTCCTAGGCTCCTTCCCAGAAGCCATAAGAAATAAACAAGTTAAAAATCTGTAAAGCCAGCACACAGATTTGATTTTCTGTACTGAAATAAATGTAGTATGTTTTCTCCCTAATCTTCCACAATTACTTTTCTCAATTATAAACCAATTTTTTAATTTTCCATGTTAAAAAATCTTCAAATTTAACAATGATCTTTAAAATCTTATTATTTTCTTCAGTGTTCTAGAATTCTGACTAGTTTAATAAAACTATAGCACAGCTAAAATTAGCAGTCACTTTCCTATTTTTCCCCCTCAAAATGGTGATAGTTTCTTTCACTTTGAAGAAACCTCATGATTTAGTTTAGAAACTAGTGCATTTAGCAGTCTTGAAAGGAGATTGTTTAATCAATTTTGAAATCATGTATTGAAAATTGAGGCTCATAAGTAGTAATGCATTTCAAGGGAAAATAATTTACATTTCCAACTTGGATCCATGCCATTCCTGTTACTGGCAACCTTTCCACAGGAAATCTTGTATTTCTAGGCCACTTTCCTGTGATTTATTTCCTCTCCAAAAATTTTTAAATCATACCTCACAAAAGTTAAAGGAAAAAGAAATAATCAAAAATGTTATTAAAAAATGTATATGCTATTCAAAATACATTTAAAATTAGTGAGATGTTATAACTAAATTAACTGACAATTTGAGTAGAGGTGATTTTCTAAGATTTCATTTTATACTTTTTATTTATTACATTAATATTTCTTAATTAAGGTTGTTTGTTATTTACAATTAAGAATGTGAATATACATGGGGATTGAACATTTCTATTTTTTTACTGTGACATGTTTTTGTTGTTACGTTGTTTTAAGAGACAGAGTCTTACTCTGTTCCCCAGACTGGAGTCCAGTGGCATGATCCTGCTTAACTGCAACCTTGAGGTCCTGGGCTCAAGTTATCTTCCCACCTCATCCTCCTGAGTAACTAGAACTACAGGTGCATGCCACTATGCCAGGCTAATTAATTTTTTTTTTTTTTTAGAGACAGGGTCTTGCTATGTTGCCTAGGCTAGTTCTGAACTTGTGACCTTAAATAATCCTCCTGCCTGGCTCTCAAAGTGCTGGAATTACAGGCATGAGCCACCATTCCTGGCCTCTGACATATGATAACGTACAGTTCTGCCTGTCATCTATATGTTCCAAATATGTACATAAGTGTCATATATTATAGATATGTGTGTATAAATATAAAATACATAGGAAGTATGAGTTTAGCTTCACAAAGAATGTTGTAGAGGAGGAAAAATAACTTTCTCTATATGTTTCATAGTTCTTAGTTGGGATGGACCCCCATAACAAAAGACAAGTTAACAAGAGAAAAACAAACAGAAGTTTAATAACATATATACCTCATGTATACATGAGTGATACCTAAAGAAAAGTGACTAAATCTGAGAGAGATAGCTTTGAACTTAGGCGTAAATGCCATGGTTCTACTGAAACAGAAAAAAAGGGTCTAGGGAAGGCCCAGTTACAAGGAGGTGACCAGGAAACCACCATCAAATAAAGGAAAGATTTGTTGTGCAGGTAAGACCCTCTGTGATCATCTTCCTTCTCTTCCTAGTACAGAGAGCGGGACACTCTTACAAGTGGAGACTTCCTTCATAGATGTAAATTTTCTTTATTAAAGGGAAACTTCTACTCTGGTTTCAGAGTTTCTCCTGTGTCTGTGTGCAGCTTCTCAAAATAACCAGATCAAAATAATCCTTATGCCAAGGAGGAATATTTTGGGGTGGTATATTCTGGTCTCCGACAGTTATATTTTGGAAAGGCATATTTTGGTCTCCTGCAACATATACAAAATGTTTTAAAAATAGAGGACAGTTAAACCAGAATTTTTTTTGCCCCACTGGACAGAAAAATCGCCAAATGTTTGATATTTATTTTGACAGCAGAACAGTTTTCATTCATTTTTGGACCTAATATAGTTCTTTTGCATATATGTTGAGAATTGGTCCTCTTTGCTAAATTTACTAATAATCAATAAAATTATACTACATGTGGAGAAATTGCAAAGTATGTTTACTTGTTTCGACAGCACTGGAGAGCATGGAAGGATATTATTATAGAGACAGTGTTTCTGTGGAAGAATTTCAAGCTCAGATAAATGCAGCCTCACTGGAGAAGGTCAAGCAGTACAACCAGAAGCTCAGGTATTTCATTCCAATTAAAAAAAATAAATGTCTATATTTTGATAGAAAATATATTAATAGGATTTTTTATGTTATTCATTTTATTAGATTATTAATGACATTTCTTTTGATATAAAGTTCTTGTATTTAGGATTTAATGTTTTAAATATTTTCATCTGCTATGCTTTTTCCAAATAAAAATAATTAAGTGAAAGTGTTTTGAAAATTTTTAGGCAAGTTTTAAAATTTTTGAAAAGATAAAGAGAAGGAGTTAAATATATAGAAGACCATTTCCAAGAAAGAAAATCACTGACATATGTTATAGTGGTATCCCTATGCGATTGAGTGGATTAAGAGTAAAATATATTTCTCTGTGTACCATTAAACAGCTGGTGCCCCCATACAGGGAGAAGAATATGTGTTCAGCATGGAATATATGATTTATCATGTACTTGGTATTGGAATAATATTTACTTTTAATGCATCCCTTAATGCTTGCATTTTACTGTCTTTTTCCTCCAAAAAATAGTATTACTGGTACAATGATAAATGACAGGAAAAATTAACCACAGGAAGTGAAGGGAAAATGTATTATAATTCAAAAGTTTTATTTGTCAACAAATTATTAGTCTATATATATCTTCTTATGAATTATCCTGTTGACAGATCACTTTTAAAAAATTAACAAATTAAGGGTTTTATTTTTAATTGTAAAAGATAATTTTGTTCTAGCTTTAGCCTTAATAAATAAAAAATACTATTTTGACATTTTAAATTTTTTATCCTGTCAACTTAAAGGAAGAACCTGAGGCAAAGTTAATGTAAGTAGAGAGTTTATTTGGGCCAAGCTTGAGAATTGCAACCTAGGAGCATAGACGCAAATTGCCCTGAATGTTCACTCCAATTAACAGCAATTACAAATAGATTTTTTAAGTGAAAAATGGGAGACAAGGAGTGAGCTGATACAAAGTTGTTTGTCAGGCATTCTTATTGATTTACAGAAAGAACATTGACAAATAACATTGGCTATCCATTGCTAAGCTCTAGGGTGTGGGTTATAGTGTTCAGTGTGACATCATTAGGATACGTTATAACTACTTACGGTGGTAGCAGGCAGTTACAAAAGATAAATAAATAGCTCAAAAGGAGTAGAGGGATGTGATTGCTGTCTTATTATAATGTCTCTCCAGGCCAGTTAATTAAAATAACTTGCATTCATCAGATAAAAGTTATTTTGTTTTCTCATTTCCCCCTTTTGATCAAAAATCATTCTTCTTGATAGCATTGATGATTAAAATTTTAGTATCAAGGTGTCCATCATTAGGAAGGTTCATTCCCAAGTAGTTCTGTCAATGTTATTGATTTATGGTTGCTGTTGCTTGTTGAATCCTACCTAGATTCAGAATATCATCAATTTAGTTTCCTCAGAAGAAGGAAAACAACAATAGATAGTGGAAATATAATCTATGTAAGGATTATAACTAAAAATAAAATTTAAATGCCAAAACAACAACAAAAATAAACCTATTCCATTAGGGAGTCAACTAAAAACATCATGACGAAAATTAAATCTAGGTTCTTCTTTAGATACTTGTAGCCAGGAAGTAATTCAATATTTAATCCAAATTATAGGCAAATAATAAAGCTCAAAAACAATGGACAAGACTAGAATCTAGTAACAGGCATACTATAGTTTTTTTTTTTTTTTTTTTCTGAAACACTTTTTCTTTATCCAGTTCTCCATTTTTACCAAAGATAAATCTTAGTTGAACCAATTTACTTGCAAAATGAGTTTTAGTGTTATGTTACTTTGCCTGCTTATTTGCGGGAAGTGCAAAAGAACAGTGAATGGCCTAATTTCTTTTAAGTTAGCTTTACTGGGACTTCCATAAGAACCTCAGATTCAACTTTTAAAAGCCCCCAAGGCCAACCAATCCAAGGATTTGCCATCAGACCGTCTGCAGTACTTGTATAAAATGAGTCACCTGCTCTTCTTGAGATCCCAAAATAACTTGAGGTTCCTGGGCCTGTCAGAAAGTGACATTCTTTAGTTACCATGAGGACAGAAACTTTATAAAGGAACTATGCAGAGAAGGTACCAGACCAGTCTTTCCAAGGGTTTTTTTATTGGCTCTATAAAGTCTACATCAATTCCTCAAAGCAGTCTGATTGTATCTGAAATGAAGCCATTTCAGTCAAAGTTTTGGTAAAAGAACCAGTATATCTAATTATGTGTCTTAAAGAAAGAATACAGATTTTTGTTGAATTTGTACAAACAACTATATTGCTAGAAATTAAGAGTACTTAATTTGAATAATAGAATACCAACTTCTGTCTTTGCATCAGTATATTATTAATGGTAAAATTGTTTTAATAAAACCTTATAAACAAGTTCATCCAATCTTAATCAGCTTTGACCAAACAAGATAAGATTTTCAGAAACCTTTCATCACCTTTTAAAATTTTCTATTAGTTAAAACCTTGTTATTCAAACAGCGGGCCTCAGATCCTGACCCTGCATCAGTATGCTTTTAATATTAATATTAAGTTTTTACAAAAACTCAATAATCCCCTTTTAATTTTAGCCAACCTGATCACACACAAAATTTCTTTCACAAGATCCATCTTCTACAAACCTTCTACAACTTACTTAAAACATCAATTGTATCCTACATTTTACCATAGAACAAAAATTTCCTTTCCTTTCCCCATTATCAGGACCATATAAAGTTCTCTTTCATGTAAAAGAAAAATTACTCTGTCTTTTCAACTTTCTTTACATTTTACTTTCATTATATGTTCTGCATATAGACATTTTTCTCTAATATCTGGTAGTTTTAGTTATACATACTGAGTAAAGTTTGTATTAGTTTGTTCTCATGCTGCTAATAAAGACATACCAAAGACTGGGTAATTATAAAGGATGGAGGTTTAATTGACTCACAGGTCCACATGGCTGAGGAAGCCTCATAATCATGGCGGAAAGCAAGAAGGAGCAAGTCACATATTTCATGGCAGCAGGCAAGAGAGAGAGCATGTGCAGGGGAACCCCCATTTATAAAACCATCAGATCTCTTGAGACTTATTCATTGCCCTGAGAACAGCGTGAGTAAGACCTGCTCCCATAATTAAGTTACCTCCCACCAGATCCCTCCCATGATGCATGGGAATTATGGGAGCTACAGTTGGAGATTTGGGTGGGGACACAGCCAAACCATGTCATTCTGCCCCTGGCCCCTTCCAACTCTCATCTCCTCACATTTCAAAACTAATCATGCCTTCCCAACTGTCCCTTAAAGTCTTAACTAATTTCGGCATTAACTCAAAAGTCCACAGTTTAAAGTCTCATTTAATACCAAGCAAGTCCTTTCCACCTATAAGCCTGTAAAATCAAAAGCAGTTTAGTTACTTCCCAGATACAATGGGGGTACAGGCATTGGGTAAATACACCCATTCCAAATGGGATAAATTGTCCAAAACAAAAAGGCTACAGGCCCCATGCAAGTCTGAAATCCAACAAGGCAGTCATTAAACATTAGAGTCCCAAAATGGTCTCCTTTTACTTCATGTCTCACATGCAAGGCATGCTGATGCAAGAGATAGGTTCCCATGGCCTTGAGCAGCTCTGCCTCTGTGGGTTTGCAGGGTATAGCCCCACTCCTGGTACTAATTTGCTATACTAGTTTGTTCTCATGCTGCTAATAAAGACATACCTAGGACTGGGTAATTATAAAGGAATGAGGTTTAATTGACTCACAGTTCCACATGGCTGGGGAGGCCTCACAATCATGGTAGAAATCAAGGAGGAGCAAATCACATCTTCCATGGCAGCAGACAGGAGAGAGCATGTGCAGGGGAACTCCCATTTAGAAAACCATCAGATCTCTTGAGACTTATTCAGTATCATGAGGACAGCATGGGAAAGACTCACCCTCATAAATCAATTACCTCCCACCAGGTCCCTCCCACAACACATGGGAATTATGGGAGCTACAATTCAAAATTCGGGTTGGGACACAGCCAAACCATATCACAGTTTTAACCTTGTAACTAATTTTCAGTGAAAAACCTAGGAAGCAAATAATTTTGAACTATTTTATACTAGTATTTTATGAAAACCATTTTATAATTTTTTAGAAAGAGGTTTTCTAAATTTTCTGTTTACTAACAGATCTAAATATATTCAGCTTTACTATGCTATATAAAAATATGATGTTAAAGTATATAAACATACATTTATGTTTAATGATTAATGTTTCAGTATTTTAACTTACTTAGAAATGACTTAGACATTTTATGATTAGCTATTAATTAATTTAACATAACATAATCCTAAGATTTTTAAATTACTCAAAAGAATTCTGAAACTATGAAACAGATACTCTCTCCAGATCCCAGATCTAAACGCTCAAATCCAAAGACATAAGCTCACAAATTAAGCAAATATTTTAAAATATCATACGAATTACAGGTTTATGACCTTAAAACATCTAGCAGAGATAGTATAAACTTGAGTGACCAACAGACAAAAATTTCCTAATTAAATTATGAAGCTGTTTCTATTTTATTTTACCAACAATTTTAAAACTATTTTTATTTACCAAAGATTACTAAAATCATCTGAATTTAAAAAGCATTTGGTCTAGTTATTTAATTTATGAGAACACATATTTACAAGTCAATTTGGTGTCATAGACAACATACGAAAAGACGTGTACACATGTATACAAAAAATGCAGGCAATCATAGAGATCTTATAACTTCAGTTTTAGAACCTTTCCCATGAATCAGGTAAAACTCTCTAGTTTAAATGGACAGTTGTGCCTTTGTAAATGGAAAATGTTAAAGTTTATCTGTTTCACATGGCTGAAGCCCTTACTGAAGTTTAGAGAAATAGGGTAGCAAATTTACATCTCAAATCACAGATACAGAATTTAATATTTTTAAAGAAGGAATTTGGGTATATTAGGGGAAGGTTAAAAATGAATTTCAAGGTAACACAAAATCATAGGAATTTACCATAGAATTTCATAAGGAGGCCAATTTCATTTAGATAGGTAGCTTTTAATTTAATGTCTGTTTTCCAAGTGGATAACTGAACTCAAACTGGAGCCCATTAAGGAACAGGGACAAAAAAGCATTTGCAGTTTTTAAAGTTGAATAATTTAAATATGTGAAAAGCCAGCACAGTTGGAAGACAGAGCATTTAGATTTTTTTAAATCAAGCATTCTACTTTTATATTGAATCCTGGAATCTCCCCTCACAAAAAAAGGGAAACACCATGGAACCCGGCCAAGCAATGCTTCTACAGTACCCTGTGCTACAAAGACATTTCTCTAAGGTTTAAACCTTACCTGTCTCATCTATACTGCCAGGGAAATGAGTACTGTCCTGTAGCAATAACCATTTACTGTAAACAATAGCCCTCAGCCACCTCCAAAACCGTAGCTCTGCCAGTGACTCACCAGTTATCACATATACCAAGGTCAAGTTCTCTCTCAGTACCAAGTAATCTCTGGTACTCCGGAAAGCCAACAAAATCAGGTAACACAGCACAAAAGATGGTAGAGTATGAGGTCTCAGAGGAATCTGTGACTTTCTAGACTTCACAGCAAGACAGATGACCCCCAGAAGGGGTCAGTGGCACTGTTTTCTGTGTTTCTCAAACAGTCTGAGTCATTAGATGTCTCTCCCAGATCCTTTTATGTGGTACTGAAGATGGCAAAAAGGAAAAAGGAGTCAGGAGGAATAGAAGTAAGTAAGAGAACAGTTTTTAAGAAAGGAAGTGAACAGAGGAGACAAGCAGATAATTAATGAAGGGTTTCCATCCACAGGAAGCTAATCTTCCCCAAAGCAGGATCCAAAGAGAAAAAAGCAGAAAGGGCATAATATGTATGAAATGTATATGTACATATATACACACACACACATATGTAAATATATTAATATATATGTTTATAATGTGTTTTTGTGTGTGTACTTAAATATCAGCTTTAGTCAAGCTGACTTCTGACCATAGTAGAGCCCTTTAAAAACATATTTAAATATATGAATTTATATATTTATAATATATTATTTATATATAACATAAACTAAAAATATATTTTAATAATTTTTAAAATTTTCAGATTATAGCCAAGACAAACAGCTGATGAATCTTTTGAATCTTTTTTTTCTTTTTAACCAAAGGCACTCTCCCAAGTGGCAAAGTCAAAAGTCACAAAAATACCAAACCAAAAGAAGCTGGTTCCCTAATCAGGAATCAAACCTAGGCCTTGGTGGTAAGAGCATAAAATCATAGCCACTAGACCACAGAGTGGAGGGTTTTTTTCTTTTTCTTTTTTGTAAATCTTGCAAGGTATTATTTTTTTTTTTAAATAAATCTTGCAGGATATTCAAAGCAGGCCATTTGAACATTAGAGGATTTTAACTTGATTCGGATCTAATCTCAGCAGGAGCGCTGCTCAGCTCATTCCTCGGATGTTAACATTTCAACATCAGCATCAATAATCTTGTTTTTAAAAAAATGGTTATATCTACATGTTTATAATCTCAGTAGTTTTAATTTAATTCATTTCCCCGTTTTAGACCATTAGTCTTTTAATTAACTGTTATATTGACCGAAGCAATTGTCAGCTAGGCAACAAAGGTGTATTTTGGAGACACATCTTGTTCATTGGGTGGTCTTTTTATTCATTTATTTATTTACTTAAATTTCTCTCTTTTTTTTACCCCTATCCCCTCGGTGTCTTCATGATGGGTTTTTCAGTTAGCATAGAATAGTTTGAGAACCAGGCATCCCCCAGAACCAGAAGGAGCTCATAGAGACTCCAGGACTGGAGTCACTATGCCTCAATAGGAGTTTCAGGGAGGGAGCCAAACACCTGGGGAATACCCTCTGGTGCTGGTGATGGGTATGTTCCGTTTACCTCCTGAATGGAGGCAATTGTCTCAGGGTTTCTTTTAGAAGTTTTCTTTCTTAAAGGACCATTGGAAGTAGGTATTTAATTGTCTGCTTCCAAAACCAGCTTTTTCTAATTGTGCACATAAATAAATTCTTTTAGGTATTTCAAAAGATCCCCAGTTTTGGAGAGGTTTATTTTTTGACAATTCCAGGTTAGGTGGATCCACATTCCTAGATATTTAATAGAGGATGTCCATCGTGTTATATATAAATTCAGCTGATGTTTAATAAGAGTTGGTTACAGATGAAAAATGATGCCCAGGCCAGGCACAGTGGCTCATGCCTGTAATCTCAGCACTTTGGGAGGCTGAGGCAGGTGGATCATGAGGTTAGACGTTCAATACCAGCCTGGCCAACATTATGAAACTCTGTCTCTACTAAAAATACAAAAATTAGCTAGACATGATGGCATATTCTTGTAATCCCAGCCTCTTGGGAAGCTGAGGCAGGAGAATTGCTTGAACTGGGACCCAAGAGGAGGAGGTTGCAGTGAGGCAATATCCGTGCCACTGCACTCCAGCTTGGGCTACAGAGGGAGACTCCATCTCAAAAAAAAGAAAAAAGAAAAAGAAGGAAAAGAAAAAGAAAAATTAAGCCCCAAATTTCAAAAATAGGAAAGTATCTGCAATTATTTTTAGGCATGCTGTGTAAAACCAGACCACTGGTGCCTAATTGGCAATCCTTACCCAAACCTCTGCTGTAGACAGGGGCAGGAAAACTTTGACCTGAGGCCCTGGTCCTGAGACAGGCTGAAGGAGGAAGTTCTCTGCAGAGCTCTTTGCCTGAATCGTCTGTCCAAAGACAGAGACTGAAGCCCTCACTCATAAAGGAAAGAGAGAGGTTTTGAGAAACAGCTCAAATAAAGTGTAGACCTTTGACCAAAAGCTGGGAGGTCTGAATTCAGGTGAACTCACCTGAAACTCCCAATAGAACTCCTGAAGATGGAATGCTTGTGCTGGTATCAAGCCCTGCTTTCAGAGAAAAACACCAGGTGGCCGGAGTAGTCTCTCTGAACCCTGCCAAGTTATGCCAGATATGTTGACCTAAAAGGAAGAAGCAAAAGCAAAATTAAGTAGAGAGTTTATTTGGGCCAAACTTGAGGATTGCAACCTAGGAGCATAGATTCAAGTTGCCCTAATACACGCTTTGATTAGCAGCAGTTAGGAGTGGATTTTTAAAGGAAAGAAAGAGGCACAAGGAATTAATCTTGACTCCTTAAAAAGCATGTCCACTGACTAAGAAACACTGATTTAATAAGTTTAAGTCCAATCTTGCAAAAATCTTTCAATTGACAATTGTCATCTCAAATTTTGCTTTGATACCTGACAAAATATATTCTTCTTTGGCTGGGTGCAGTAACTTATGCCTACAATTTCAGCACTTTGAGAGGCTGAGGTAGAAGGATGACTTGAGCCCAGGAGTTCAAGACCAGGTTGGGCAACATAGGGATACCCTGTCTCTACAATTTTATTTTTTTAATTAGCCAGGTGTGATGGCATGTGCTTATGACTCCAGTTATCTCAGAGACTGAGGTGGGTAGATGGCTTGAGCTGTGGAGGTCAAGTCTGCAGTGAACTGTGATCATACAGCACTGCACTCCAGCCTGGTGACAGAGAAAATATTAAAATTAAAAATTTATTTTATGTCTTAAAACACAAAATTAAAGCATTTGTAGAGAACTTGTAGCTCTCTATGAGCTACAAGTTCTGAGAATACAAGAGAATATAACTCTTGACTCCAATTTAAAAAAAATGGGTCTACAACATTGCTGTAGCAATTTTATATCTTTGTTGAGGAGAACCAGAGTTGTTTTAATTTGCTCAGGATTTTGCTTTCAGATAATAATTTTAAGCCACAATTCGCACTGTGTCACTGTCCTGCTCAAAGCACTTTAGTGATGTCTTATTCTCACCCCCTAAAAAAGTCACAAACTGTTTAGCATGGCAGTTGGGGTCTTTCATGACTTGGCCCAAGATTGCTTTTGTCTACTGTCTATGGATGCATCAGATGGATCAGCAATGCTGTGTTTTCCACTTTTTTGAAGACGGAGTCTCACTCTGTCACCCAGGCTGGAGTGCAGTGGAGCATTCTTGGCTCACTGCAACCTCTGCCTCCCAGGTTCAAGTGATTCTCCTGTCTCAGCCTCCCCAGTAGTGCTACCACAGGTGTGCCACCATGCTCAGATAACTTTTGCATTTTTTGGTAGAGATGGGGTTTCACCATGTTGGCCCAGCTGGTCTTAAACTCCTGACCTCAGATGATCTGCCCACTTTGGCCTCCCAAAGTGCTGGGATTACAGGTCTGAGCCACCGCGCCCAGCCCTCATTTTTAATCATGTGCTGTACTTGACCTCTTCCATGACTTTTCACCTCTCACTTAGCATCTGCCTCCAACTGTTTATAAAACTACTCTTGCTATAAATCAATGTCCAGTTCTAGTATCGTCCCCTTTGTAAAATATTTTCCTTTTATTATTGGACTGGAATAAAACCTGGACACTAGTTTTTTAAAAAGCCTCTTAGGAGATTCTACTGTGCACCACAAATTGAAAACCAATCCCCTAGTTCAGTAGTTCTCAAAATATGATCCCGAGACCAGGAGCATCTGTAGCATCTACAGACTTGCTAAAAGCTCTTAGGTGGGCACAGCAGCCTTTGTGTTAATAAACTTGGTGGATGATTCTTATGCACATTCAAATTTCAGAACCATTGCCCTTGGCCTAAATGAATATCAGATCATTCTACTAGTCTTTCAATGTACTTTATTTATAATTATTACAGCGTTCGGTGCTCCTCTAAAATGACATGGTTACGTGTAGAGATTTCTCATCTTTTTATTCTAGTATCAGCTCTTTGAGATGTGGGCTATGTTTATCTTGGTATCACCCATTGTGTTTATCAAAGTATTTTGCCTAAGAAGCTCTCCACAAATGTATGTTTGGTGCATTAACGTTTTTAGGTGTAACTAGCAGGGAGAAATGGGAAGATGACGTGCCGTTTATACTCCTGTGGATCTTGTATTAAAAAACAGCAATGTAACATATACTCATATAAAACAGCTAGCTGACAAGATGTTTAATAATGATGTTTTATTAAGATAATAGCATGAGCATTAATTACATGATACCTTGTTCTCATAAGAAAACATTTTAATGTCTCTTTCTTGGAGAAAGCATTTTTAAATGTACAAACTCCTCAAAACAAATTAGGTGCCATTGTCAGAATTACCTGCTGTATATCCTCCTTGTTGTGTGTTAGATTTTCTTTGCACAAGAAGACAATTATCTTCCTTTTGCCTTTCAATAATGGCTTCTCATTTTGCTTCCTTCTTGGATAAGGTGTTAATTTCTTTATTTTTCCTGTTAATCTGTGTCACAAATGCTCCTAAATTGCTTTTGGGCAATCTGCTCTTGGTTTTCCAGGCCACAAGCCCACACTGACCATTTATTCACGGGGATCTTACTGCCTGTGTTAAAAAGTAACCCCAAGGTGTCAGTCTCTCCTTAATAACCTAACGCCTTTTTCACATTTTCACTTTAAACCATTTCATTCTGGAAAGTAATTTGTTTACTTACTAATTAGACCTCAGAAAATGACTTTTTTTTTCACTTAACCTTACAACAAACTATCACTGTCTTAGCCTTCTTCATTTCAGCACTTAACTGCTCTGCAGAAAGTTAAAAAAAAAAAAAAGCATTCTTTAGATTATAAGTTTCAGAAACCAAACTCAAACTAGCATAAGCAAAATACTGACTTGGCTTATGTAACAGAGATATCCAGGGGCTGTGGCCACTTCAGGCATGGCTCTCTCCAGGAGGGTCACAGGTCCTCAAGATACCGTTTCTCTCTCCATCTGTTGGCATTTCTTTCCTCTGTGTGGCCTTCCTTTTTGGGCAGGGTGGTTTCACATTTGGGTAAAGATGGTTCATACAAACCAGTGTTCTATTCTCAGAAGAAGGCAAGGTGAAACCACCGTTCCTTCCCTAGAGCCCCAGTGAAGGACCTTGGGAGGCAGTCAGTCAGACCCAGGCCACGCACACATTCCTGGGTGGGCTTGGCACTAGATAACACCAAGGAACTGTCACCAAGAGTGAGGGTCAGGATGCTGGACAAGCAAAGTCAATGAATTTCACTCCAGTTATGGAGATTGTTCCAGAGTCATGGAACAATCTCCATAATTGGAGATCGAGCAGACGTGAAACAGACATGCTGTTCCAGAACCGTAAAGAGGTAGAAGTCATATTCTACTTAAAAGGATAGCCACAATACCTACCAAATTTTAAGGACATTTTAAAAGTCAGTAACAATGTTAGGTGAGTTACGTGGATTGTTTGAAAACTCAGTAAATTCCATATTATCATTTCCATTTTAAGGGGAATTTAAAGTTACCTAGATAGTCATTGGGAAACTCAGGATTTAAACCAAAGACATTTTCTCTTTATCATCCATATTTTTTATATTATATTAGGCCGTCTGAGTGAATGAAGTGAACATTAGACAGTGAGAACAAATTCTGTGTTACTAACTTTTGGTGTCAGATATCAGTTGCCCGCCACTTCTCTGATTTCATTCCATTGAGTATTTATCCAGTTGGTGTTACAAGAGGTTTTCATTTTTGTGAGAATGAGAAAGATAGAAAACAAACAAGTAAATAAGTTAAACAAAGTCTTTCAGATGATGGAAAATGCAGTGAAGAAAATATAAAGCAAGCTGATCTATTAGGAGGTTAGTAATTTGGAGAAGGTAGTTAATGATGACTTAAATACTAGGTGATATTTGAACATTAGCCTGAATCATAAGGAGACAGCTTTTCTAAAATCATGGGTAAGATCTTTCTGGAGACAGTGAATGGATGCAGTCGAGTCATAGGAATAAGCTTGTCATATTTGAGGAAGACAGAGAAAACCAGTGGGAGTCTAGCACACTGAGGAGAAGGGTGAGAGTGGAGAGGGATGGACAGGGCCCCGTCATGTAGGGTGGTGGGCCATTGTAGGAAACTGCAACTTTATTGTAAACACAAATGAGAGGCCGCTGAAAGGTTTTACTGAGTTATTGCTGTCCATTTGTATTCCATGCATTGATTACCAGGAGTCATAAACACATGGAGAAAACCTGGTTTAATTTTTGCCCCCAGTGAATAAACTGAGCTAGCGGAAATGTTTACAGCGGTTTGTACAACAGAACCTCCTCCTGGGCCAAGTCAGTTGATTGATTTCTTTCTACTTATTAAAGACTAACAGCACGCAAAGTGTTTAACTCTGGAATTCTGACAAAGAGATTCAGGAGGTGCGGCGATTTTATCCCCTCCCTTCACCATTCTCACCCTGTGTTATTCTCTCTTTTCTACCTAAGGCTTTCCTTTTTAGTCTCTCTGGCTATGAGCTATCATGCCTATCAGCCTCATTTTTTCCCTGCCCCATTTAAAGGTAGTATATCTTTACCAAACTCATTCATTTTAATGTGTCCTGCTTATTGGCAGGAAGCACCAATGCCTGGTAAAAACACTATTGCGTTTACATTTACAGTTAAAACATAAATGCAAACAGTGTTCTTTGTGTCAAAATATTCCTTTCAAGTTTGAAGGGTTTAGATTATTACATTTAGACTATTATTTTCAGTATGAAATAAACAGTAAAATGAAATAAAAATAAAGAAAAAAATTGTATATTATGAGATTATTTTTGTGTGAAGTGACAATTTTATACTGAATTTTGGGACTTATGATTTGGCATATCTGAATGTAAATTCATCATTTTTGTAGGAAGGAAAGAAAATTTTTTGAAGCAAATATTCTCTGATAGTGTGCCTTTGTTGATAAAGAATGGCACATTTTCTTTAAAGAAAGTTTTCAAATCCAAGTATATTTTATGTAATAAGTAGAAGGAAGATAGATATTTTATTCATGTTAACAAGAAGTGCTATACAAATACCAATCTCAGAGCCATGTATTTTGGACAATTGTTCAATAGGAAATGTCTGTCAAGAAGTATTTCAGTGTTCTTATGATAATGCATCTATGAAATGTGTCACTTCTCACTACTTCTGCAGGAAAAAAAAATCAGTAACTGTGCTCTCCTGAAATGGGATGAATATGAAGAATGCTAGGGATTTACTACCATTTCATGTCTTTAAGTACAGCTGAGGAACAGCATGAGAAAGTGAAGGGACAGTGGGACTTCAGCTTCTGTGCCCTGTCTCTGGGTGTTGGCACATCTCCCCATCCCCCTCTCTTTCTTCCCCGAACCCTCAGCTCTATTTCACATTCCTTGTCTGATAACAAATAGTATATAGAAATAGAAAATTTTGTGTTCTATTGATAAGGATTTTGTAAACTACCTGAAGTCAACAAGATTACAGCTTAAGATTTGAGAGTGAGAACAAGAGAGAAAAAGAGAGAAGGAGAAAAAGAATATTAATTAGCATATAAATAATGCCATCGTCCTTAAATTGTTTTTATTTATAGAGCTACAGCTTTAGAGCTATTATGTGATGTGATTTCTTTTTAAATTAACCAGAAACATTCCAGATGCATGTTTATCTCCTCTATAGGAGTTTTTATTTGTTTTCCCTTCTATCTTTTAGCAGAATTTCATTTTTTAATATCTTAAGATGCATTCATATTTTGCTTTCTTTAAGAGTAGCTGTAAACCAAATGTGTATATTCAATTCATTTCTGTGTGCAGACTTGGAAATCAGAGTTGTCATAGTTGTACGTTTTGTTTTATTTGAGAAGCGATTCTTTCCTGGCAGGAGAAAACAACGAAATCTACAAAGAATTTGAATTAGTTTATAATGCTTGAAAGTTTAGTGGATGTCTTTCCTACACATGAAATTTATGAAAAAGCTAACATTTACAAAATATGTTATACTCAAATGCCAAATTCTTGCACAAAGTAAAACTAAAGAACTGCTGGATACTTGCATGTATTCAACAAATACTGTTCTCCTATCAAATACCAAGGACAGCGCCTCGTGTCCCAGAGCCTTACAAGAGATTAAGATTGCTGCCTGACAAGAACGTTTTGTCTGTAGGTTATGATAAATATTAAACAAAATTTTCACTAATAATCTATAGCAATATGTGAGACAAACTATTTAGGGAAAGTATAAAGTGCTGTGCATGTGTACCAGAAGAGAATCAATCTTAAGCCATTGGGGATGGGATGATGGTTGAAGGTTTCAGGAATGAATTAGAGGAAGTGATTTATAATCTGAGATCTGAAAGAGGAGTTAAGATTATAATATTTAGGGCAGATTTTTCTAGCAGAGGGAACAGCATGACGGAAAATCCTAAAGGGGAAAGGAGAAATTGTAAGGTTACAGAAGCTGGAATTCAAGAGGAAGAGGGACCAGGAACATACCTGTGACCAGAATCAACATGTTTTATTTTACTTCCTCTGCATCCAGCTTTTTCTCATTTTTTTAAACCCAGCCTTCACCCAGGACACGCTTCAGCTTCATTTCTATTTGCTCAAATAGTGTGATTATTTAGGACCCATTTCAAATGTATCTTCTTAGAGAATGCTTTTAGTTATAGCTTCAGCTGGAATTTATCAGTCACTCTTGTCTTTTCAACCTGATAACCTGTTTGATTTCATTTGTTTTAATTTGGCCTGTGGGTTATTTGCCTGCCTTCCTTGATATATATTGAGGACAGCCACATCCTAGTTCCTCACTGTGCTTGGTACAAAGTTAGTACCATAAAAATAGTTGAATTGAATTGGAAACCAGTTTAATCATAATACATTGGCTGTCTTTTCTGTAGAATATCATTTTATTGAATTTATTCCAGTATCCAGCCTACTTTGTTTTATATCCCCAAAATTCCAGGCCATTTGAAAAGTGCAGATGCTGACTCTGTTGGAGCCATCTCAAGAAAATTCGTCAGCATAACCAAGGTTCATAAATTTCACATGAGGCAAGATCAGATAAAGTTGAAACTGTAGTGACACTTTGAAAGCAATGTACCTCTTCTTAATTTGAAAAATACTATAATTCTATGAAACCTTGCTACTATTGCTTTACTGAGAATGTGATATAACTACTACACATACAATTATGCATGTAGTATTATGTAACTTACCTGGACTGAACTGACTCTTATTTTAATTCAGGCTAATTTATTTGCACTTAAGAAGTGTAAGTATAACTAATATCTATTTTACTCTCATGTTAAAGAAATTTTTAATGCTATTTTTAGGTAAGAGCAACAAATGAGATTAGAATTGTTTATGAGTTTTCATTTTCGTGATAAGTCCTTTGTTGTGATAATATTTTTAAGGATAGATATTCTGGATGACAACTAGAAGCAGACAAAATCATCTTCTAAAAGAATTCTTTGAAGAGAACCACCTCTGTCTCAGAGCTAATAAAAGCTATTGTTTTCACCAAAGCAAGGGGAAGATCAAAGTACTTTGTGCTCCAAATTTCCTTTGGAAATAAATGAAAGCTGGAAGTGTCAAAGGGAAAATAAGCATACCCAAAAAGACAGTTAGGGAAATATACTCTGTGAGGAAAAATTTTCTGTGCTTATGGAAGCAAGATTGATTTTTATTTTTAACTCTGCTGACTTTTCTACCTGATCATAAGGACAATCCGTCTTAAAAATATATTCAAGGCATCTTAGTCAAGCTCCTTCAGTGAATTCTTTTCCTATTGCTTTTGTTCAGTTCCTTTTTGCTGACACTTCAGACTTCTTTTGTTTTGTGGCTGTACCATGCAGGTGAATGAGTGATTATAAATTATCCTTTCAAAGCTTTATCCCTACACCAGTCAGGAAATTTTGCTTGCAGTCAGAGCTTTTGATGTAAAAGCCATGATTTTAACTTAGAATAAATTAATATGGATTTACTGAAACTCATGGTTTGTGTGAAGAACAGAGCTTTAGGTTTATAAAATTAGCTGCCTGGTTAAATGCCACCCCCCAACTTCAGCTGGGGGCACAGTTCTATTTTATGTAGATTCAAGTTTATGGAATTCTGTCAGTCATTTAGGAAAAGAATCAACACATTTTGGCTTGGCTTTTCGTAATTTCTCTTAGAATGACATCCATTTTAATTTCCTTGGCCAATTCCTGCATCTTTCCTCACATGCCCCCAAATTTGTCACCACCTCCCCCGCTGAGGTCTTCCTACCTTCCTTCCATTAGTCTTTTAAAAATAATTCTATTCCATGATTCTATTATAACACATACCCATTATGCTTTATATACTTTATGTGTCTGTTTCTCCTTTTTGCCTTGTTTTTTTTTCTTGTTTACCCTTGCTGACAAAGCGACTACTAATAGATTATTATTAATAAATATTTGTATGTATATAAATGCTCAAAAGCCAGGGCAACCAACCAGAACACAAGATATAAACAGTGGCAGGTTCTTGACTCACATCATGATGACTTAGCAGATGGGTCTTCCTGAGTCCTTCTATTCTGTTTTGTGAACTATTCTTTATGGCTTAACGATATTTATTGTGCACCTGTATGCAAGTGCAGAAATGCACACAGCACTGAGGATACAGAGGTGAACTGGTCAATATGCCCTTGAGAATTTTAAAAGGAAGAGTCAATGAAACCAGCAGGTTATTTTGAAATGCTCTACCGAATGTCATGGCTGATGTAACAGGTTACCTGGGGAGCACAGAACAGGAGCATTTAGGAAAGACTAAGGAGTCCGAGGACTGGGGACAGCTCTGAAAGATGACTACCAGAGGGCCAGGTGGAGAGCGGTGGAGAAGCTGTCTCAGGAAAGAGAAAACAATACAATCCAAGGCATTGCGAGACTATAATAGGTGGCAAGGGGATGAAATTGAAGTTGGGAGAGGAACAGGCCACAGAGGGCCTCAGATGCCAGCAGAAGCCTGTAAGTGAGGCTGCGGGTTTGTGAGTTCTAAGCAGGGCAGACTCGGTTTGGAAAGGATGCATATTCAGCTGTCCACTCTGTGGTACCATTGAGGACAAATTAGGGGTGAGGAGAAGATGAGCCAGAGGGACTGGTTAGGAAACTTAAAATATTTTAGGCAAGTGATAATAAGAACCCTAAGAAGATACAAATGGAAATGGAGTGGAAGAAAAAGACAAAAGGAACTGAAATAGTTGGAGTCTTATTGTTACTTGGAAACGAAAGAAAGTATCTCTGATGTGAGTCTGTGAATCAAGTCCACTAAAGTGTTCCTGCTCTCATAATGAATGTTTCTTATGCAATATTTTACATGGTCAGAGGAGAAGGATTCATCTGTATCCATTTTAAATGCCATCAAAATGCATTATCAGCCATATTCTTTGCATCAAATTCCAAAATAAACTGTCAAAATATATATTACATAATATTATATATGGTAACATGTAAGCTGTATAATGATAATTATATATGATTAAATATAAACATTTTAATAGAATAAATGTTAAGACATTTTAATCAAGCGGAATTGAAAGCCTATAGTTCTATTCCATTCGTAGTATATTTCATATGATTATAAAGGAAATCTCAGAACTTTGTGAGATTGTTTGCACATTAACTCATAGTCCCAGAACTTGGGAGATCATGTACACATTAATCATTGAAAAGGGTCTCAGACGTGGTTCAGTTTGTATAAACTTTGAACTTCGTGTACTTGAGATATTAGTGAACTCAAATGTAAAATTAGATGCATTCAAAAAACACAATGGGAGATGACAGATGAACAAATCCCTTGCTAGTCTTAAGGAGAAGCATTTTCAGTAGATCTAATATGACTTTTATTGTATAAATTCTGAGCCAGGTAAGAAAAAAATAGAAATATGCTTAATAGACAAAATGACATTTAGGTTATGGGGGAAAAGTTTTCAGTTTGTTTTGAATATGAAATTTCTGCAGTGGTGTGAGTGAGAAGAAATAGAAGGTAATGATATGGAATTGCTGCATTAATATACTGGAAGATGGAGAGTTAGCCAAACCTGGATTCCGGTGCCTACCCTCTCATTGACTAGCTATATGGCTTGGGGGCAAGTTCTTAATATTTTTGAGCCTGTTTTCTAATCTGTCCATTTGGGCTAGTGATGCTTTATACACCGTCAAGAGCATTAGCTGAGAAGAGGTATGTACCATCCTTAGCATTTGCCTAACATATAGGATGGATAAACACAGAGATTTGTATCTGAAGATGGGTTTCATGGAAGGCAGCTTTTGTGGGGTTTTTGCAGAGCAACTTACTCAGAGAACAAAATTAACATCAAGAGTTTCTCCAGGGTGTTCAGTGCCGGCCCCACTGAGTAGAAAAGATATAGAAGTAACTTGCATGCGATAGTGATGCAAAATGGAACTGGAAGAGCATTTTTTGTTCACAGAGATGTTCCTGAGAATAATGTAGATACTGCATTTAATTGCACACTAGTAAACATTATAAAGAAAGAGGCAATTAAAAAAAAAGAAAAAGAACTATCCAGAAGAAGGTACAGCTTCAGCTGTGCTTCCAGTCCTGGATTTAGCCCAAAGACAGAAAGGATGATTGCCCAGATCTGCTGTGAACAATGGTACAAAGGCTTGCAAGTACTCCAATGGGAATATTTGAAGTAGGAATATTTTATGCCGTGTGTAATTGAAAGCTGTTTGAGAAGTATCACAGTCAGGTCTGTCTTACTATGCCTTGAATGCTACGGGATTCTGTAGGCAGTTAATAAAGAATTGCCATTAAATAATTTATGTTATTTTGCAATCAAAAATAAAAGTTGTGGACAGGTGTGGTGACTCACACCTGTAATCCCAGAACTTTGAGAGACTAAGGCAATAGGATCACTTGAGGCCAGGAGTTCAAGACGTGCCTGGGAAAAATAGAGAGACTCTTAACCCCCATCTCTAAAAAATTTTTAAAAATTAGCCTGACATATTGGCACATGCCTATGGTCCTAACTACTCAGGTAGGTGAGTTGGGAGGATCACATGGGCCCAGGAGTTTGAGGTTATAGTGAGCTTTGATTGCATCACTGCATTCCAGCCTGAATGACACAGTAAGGCCCTTTCTCTTAAAAAAAAGTTGTGAATGAAATAGCAATTCCACAAACTCAACATCTTTCCATGTACTTTTTTTCCGTCAACTTTTATTT
This sequence comes from Sapajus apella, assembly GCF_009761245.1. NCBI lineage: Eukaryota > Metazoa > Chordata > Mammalia > Primates > Cebidae > Sapajus > Sapajus apella. The sequence goes on from NW_022436975.1 coordinate 19,000,721, forward strand.
TAAGTTCTGGGGTACATGTGCAGGATGTGCAGGTTTGTTACATAGGTAAATGTGTGCTATGGTGGTTTGCTGTACAGATCATCCTGTCACCCAGGTATTAAGTCAAATATCCATTAGCTATTCTTCCTGCTGCTCTCCCTTCCCCAGTGCACCCCAACAGGCCCCAGTGTGCGTTGTTCCCCCTACCACCTTGCTCAATGTGTTCTCAGAATTATAAGGGAGAACATGCAGTGTCTGGTTTTCTGTTCTGGCATTAATTTGCTGAGGCTAATGGTCTCCAACTCCAGCCATGTTCCTGCAAAGGACATGATCTCATTCCTTTTTATGGCTGCATTGTATTCCATAGTTTATATGTACCACATTTTCTTTATCCAGTCTATCATTGATGGGCATTTTGGTTGATTCCATGTCTTTGCTATTGTGAATAATGTGACAATGAATATATATGTGCAAGTATCTTTATAAAACCTTTGGGTATATACCCCGTAGTGGGTTGCTGGGTCAAATGGCATTTCTGCCTCTAGGTCTATGAGAAATTGTCACACTGCCTTCTGCAATGGTTGAATTAATTTACATTCCCACCAACAGTGTGAAAGTGTTCCTTGTTCTCTGCAACCTTTCTAGCATCTGTTGTTTTTTGACTTTTTAATAATTGCCATTCTGACTGGTGTTAGGTGGTATCTCATTGTGGTTTTGATTTTTACTTCCCTAATAATCAGTGATGTGGAGCTTTTTTTCACAGGCTTGCTGGCCATTTGTATGTCTTCTTTTGGGAACTATCTGTTCATGTCTTTTGCCCATTTTTTAATGGGGTTGCTTGTTGTTGTTTTTTCCTCGTAAATTTGTTGAAGTTCTTTGTAGACTCTGGATATTAGACCTTTGTCAGATGGATAGAGTGCAAATTTTTTCTTCCATTTTGTATGTTGTCTGTTTGCTCTGAGGATTGTTTCTTTCACTGCACAAAAGCTTTTTTTTCTGTGTATTTTAATAAACACTGTATATGCCAATATTTAAAGTTTTTAATCCGAGAAACTAATAGCTAGTTTCTTGCGTGGTAATATACCTAGTCCAGGTTGGAATGACAGCACAGTTTACAGGGAAAAGTGGACATTGAACTTTTATGTTTGTTTTAATAATGCTCATGGTAAAAGAAAACAAGACCCACAGAGGTATGTTGACAGTAAGGAAAGAAGAGATTTCACAGCAATTTCTCAATAAAAACCCAGTGAAGTTGTATTGCCATCAGTAAGTTACATATAAAAACAATGTCAATTTTATTTCTCTAATTTAGTTAATAATATTAAACTATTATTTTTAAAAGTCTGATTAAAAATTAAAATATTGTGGAAAGGACAGATTTTAAATAAAGACACTTATGTTTGTTTTCAGTTTTTATGCACTTTGGGTTTATAATTAACAAACATCACTTCTTTTGATGTGGCCCTACTGTGCACGTTGATCATGCCACCGCATGTAACTTGCTTCTGTAGTCGCTACTCTGGTGAATGAGACAAGGGCTTTTGAATATTTACATGTCAGGGCAGTATAAACTGTTAGAGAGTTTGCATTGACCAAATCTAGTTTCTAAATACAATTTTAGACTTTTTTAGAAATCTAATTTCTAAATTCTCACTTGCAATTTCTTTATTAAATTCTGCAAGCTGCATTTTGAATGGCACTGAGCTAGAGGACAGAGGTTGGGATTTTTTTTAATACTGCTGAGAGATGTAAGTTTGGCCTGTTATATATCTGTGTGTGTTCTTTAAACATGGAAGAAATTGGAAATTGAGCTGAAAGCAGATTCTGAAAGAGGGAGAATAAGTTTGCCTTATGCCTATGTGAAAAAATGTCATTGAAAATGACACTGGGGAAAGAGGTCACACTACAGTAGAAAAGCAGGTGCAGGAAGAGCCAATGTTGAAGGATGCAGAAGTTGGATTCATTTAACCCTTGCCCAGAAAAGAAGGACATGCCCCTGCCTCCTATGTACCAGATGCATATTTCCTGCAGGAAGGAGCTTTGTCTCTCGTCTGTTGCTCTACGGAGTATTGCTTTGTACCTTAATAGATGCTCAAAATATATTTGTTGAAATAGTTGAATGAAAGTATTAAGAATATATCCTTATGTAAAAAAAATACTAATCCAAGAATTCATAATGTGGGATTCGTATTTTTTTTTTATTGTTCTCAAATTGCTTCGATTGTTGAATGCCACAAAGCTTTCAGGAAGGTTAGACAGATTTTACAGTTTATCAACTAGAAGAACAAGTGAAAAAAGATCTCTTAAGTCTCACATCAATTACCTCCTCACTGACGGCACAATCAATGATATATTAGATTATCTCTCTTTCTCCTCTTCCTACCTTTTGTCTATTTCCTCCCCCTCTGTTTTCTTCTTTCATCAGTTCTTTTTATCCATTCAACTACTGTTCATATCTGCTGAGTAATCTCCCAATTACTATTTCTATTTCTCATACCTCCCCCTCTTTTCAGGGAATTAAATACCTTTCCAGACTTAAATTCCATGATCAAAATGGGGATATTCCTTTTCTTACCCTTAAGATTCTCCTATGTCTTAAAGATTCTTCATTCTCTTTGATTCTCTAATATGTCCTTGCTGGAAAAATGTATTTTTCCAGCACTCTGCTAAACCTTTGTAGATCACTCACCACACTGGATTGTAATTACATAATTATGTTCCTCTTTTTCAAACCACACCATTGGTTCTTTACAGGTGAATATTGTCTTATTCTTACCTTTTTATCCCTAGCACCTGGCACTGCCTGATTTATGAATTATTTGTTTATGAACAAATACATAAATATACAAATCTGGAGTTCAGTGTTATGAATTTACAGATTTGGGTCCCTGAGAGGAAAAAAAAAAAAAAAGATGGCCAGGGAAAAGTTTCAAAGTGTGAAGAGTGAGGCAAGCAGAAACTAAGAAAACAGATGCTTATGGGGTAGGTAGTGAAGAGGAGACTGAGCAGGGAAAGTACTTGAGCACCAAGGCACCAGGTCAAAGTCAAAAGGGCAAGGAAATAGAGAATTTGAAGGAGTGGGTGCTACACTTATGAAGAGATTCAGGAAATGATATCTAAGAAGTGGGCCAATGCAGTCATTGGCGTCCTTAGAAGGAATGGTTCTTGTAGGATGACTGTCAGCTGTCAGCTGAGGAGAGTGGGTTGAAGATTTGGAAATGGGATTAGCAGATTGGACTTCTTCAGGAGGAATTTTGAATGGAAAAGGAGAGGAGTTATTGGACTATGTCTAGAAGGGGCATGGAGTCAATGAATATTTATTTCTTAAAGAGAATGAACTTGGTCAAGTTTACATTTCTTTTCAGGGAAGACTCAGTATTGCATGAGATTGTCCCTTGCTATTTATTATTAATTTTCATTTTGTCTTTAAATTATTTACTTTTGATTCATTAACAATATTTACCTCACGCCTGTAATCCCAGCACTTTGGGAGGCCGAGGCGGGTGGATCACGAGGTCAAGAGATCGAGACCACCCTGGTCAACATGGTGAAACCCCGTCTCTACTAAAAATACAAAAAATCAGCTGGGCATAGTGGCGCATGCCTGTAGTCCCAGCTACTCAGGAGGCTGAGGCAGGAGAATTGCCTGAACCCAGGAGGCGGAGGTTGCCGTGAGCCGAGATCGCGCCATTGCACTCCAGCCTGGGTAACAAGAACGAAACTCCGTCTCAAAAAAAAAAAAAAAACAATATTTACTGAGCAACTACTCTTTCAGGTGGTTTCCTAGCTGTTGAGCTTATGGCGATAATCATGACAAAGTCCCTGTCCTCATGCAGCGTATGTTTAATTCCAACTATTCCCTTAAGATTCACCTTTGATTTGTTTGTTCATCTGAGGAGTGAAGTTACCGAACAGGTACCAAGAGGAAGCTTCAGTTATTTGATATATTTCTCTTACTGTATTCACAATGTCTCTAAGTACTTCTAGTGACATCCTTCTAATGTCTATGTATCTATAATTCTAGCCATATTCCATTTTCCTGGCCTTCCCTCTGTAGCAGATGTCTACAGCTATTTATAAGATAAGACTCATTCCTGAATTGTGTGCCTTATAATCTTAGAAGATGGTGACAGTTCCATACTGCTTCAGCTAGTTTGAATTAAGCACTTTGGAAATTTAAAATAGGGTAGAGACCTGGTTTGTCTTTCTCAGTCAGCTTTATTTTTCCTATTATAACTACAGTTTATAAGAGAAATAGTGAAAGGGGACATATATTTTGTGATGGAGAAAATTTATTATGCTTAGCAGATTTTTTTTTTGACCAACAGCTACCATCCATGATGGATGATTTTCAATCTTTTTTATACGAAATCTTACTTGAAATAAGATACGTTGTCCTTGGAAATGGTTTAGAGCTATTATTCATCAATAAATTTTGGAAATTAATTTTGCATTTATTTATTCAACCAAAATATGTTGACCACTCACTGTGTGACTGATGCTATCTGATGGGGTAAGACAAACTGTACATTGTCTCTGTTTTCAAGGTACTTATGATTTTATGGGGAAAGAAACATGTAAACAAATCCTTAAGGCACAGCACATACTGAAGCAGCAGATACTGAAGTTAAGGGATGTGCAGGGTGCTGGGGTATAGGAAAAAACTACTGACTTGAAAGATACAAAGTTTGAGTGAGGAAGTGATGTAGAAGATGGGTCTGTACTTAAGGACCTTGAATTTTGCCAAATAAAGGAAAGCTCAGCCTGTTATAGATTCTAGTGCAAAAGTATATAAGCCAAGAGTTAGACAATGAAAATCTCAGTATAATAGCATGCAACCGTGTTAATCTTTTCTTAGTTAGAACTGAACAAAAATTTTGCTGTGTCATTTCTTGCTAGAATAATTTATAGGTAAAATGGTGCTATTGTAAGCCTTTCAAGGGACCCTGAGAATATTTTTCTCTTGACTATAGCTGTCTCTTACTGCAGAAGAGGTTGTTAAGCATCCTCACTGTCTAATTTTAAGTTCCGATGATTGTTAAATACTTTCCTTTAAGTATTATGTTTCAGTGTTAATGGAGTTGTAGCTAATATTTATAAGCTTAAGGGGAATTCTTTCTGCATGTAACAAATCCTTTTAAAATGTACATAATGATTATTTTATCTATCTTTAAAATTAAACTTTTTAATACATTTTTCCTCTGTTAGATCATGTACATATATATAGTTGCTTCATAGTATAAGTATAGTAACTTCAACCCTTTCTAGCTCTCATGAAATAAAGTTCGATTCAGTTCAGTACTACATTAAGAAGTATTAGGTACATGCCATGTTTCAGGCACCGTCTTACATTATGGGATTACAAATTTAACAAATGGGTCTCTGCCTACTGAGAATGTATAATTTAGCACAAAGAACAGGATGAGTGCAACTCAGTATAATAAGTGGGATAAATTTGTTTCAGTGGAGAAGCTCTCAAGATGTCACATTTGAGCTGACTTTTGAAGAATCAGTAGAGTTTTGCCAAGCAGAAGGAGGTGAGAGGAAATTCCAGGCAGGAGAGAACCATATGCAAGACATTGGGAAAGGTTACATGTGGATAGTGTGTTGAGGGAAATTCAGCAAGGACATGCAAGGCATGCTGTTGAGAGACGGGATGGGAAGTTTTTTGGTAAATAATTAGGAACGCCCTGGAATGCTTGGCTAAAATATGAGGTTTTGGGCACTGGGAAAATTAAAATGATATTAAAGCCAGCTAATGAAATGATTATATTTATGCTTTACAAAGGTAATTTTGAAGGCACACTGGAGTTAAATAGGGTATACAGAGAAAAGATGTGGTAGAAAAAGAGTCAACACATGCTATTCATAGTGTCATTGTAAGAATTTTATGATTTTTTAAACCGAAAAAGTTATTCATTGGTATGAAAATACCCAATTGTCTTGAAGCATAATTATCAAATTAAATAGAATTATTGTGAAACAATTGACTTGGCTTTAATGTTTTTGTATATGACTTGACTTTAATGTTCTTCCTAGGTATAGTGAGATGTTTCTAAAGGATTTTCTTCTTTTCCTGTACATTTCCATGGAGTTAATATTCCCTAATGGCAGGACATGGTGTTGCCATTGGAAAATATGTGTACATGCAGTATTTTAACAGTAGGTGGCAACCACAGTGATATGTATATATCACAGGAGCAGAAGAAGGAATGTCACCTTAGCAGAATCATAAAAGAAAGAGCAAAAATCAAAGTGGAGTGACGGAGCATTTGGAAAGCAGACAATAGGATTTCAATCTAGTCAGGTCACTAATGGAGGCTTCTCAAAAAGAAGAGTGGAACGAGAGTATCTACCGCAGTAAAGAGCAGAGAGGTGTGTCTCCACTACCTATTACACCATCATTACATTTTCAGGGCATAAGAGAAGTCAGGGAAATGCTTTTTTAAAAAATATGGTAAAGTCTTACTTTCTATAGTCACATTTATTGTCTTTTCTTATTAATATTCTAGCAGGAGGTTTTTTTTTTTTTTTTTTTTTTTTTTTTTTTTTTTTTTTTTTTTTTTTAACGCTCAAGTAGAAATGAAGCTCTTAATGGATAATAGGCAGTTCAATGATAACCATGACCTTAGGTGCTCCATTTTTGACAGGCCAAAAGACATCCAGGCAAATAGAAAATTATTTCATTATTCAGAATTTCTCTTCATGTAACTTTAAGTAAAATGCATTCCAGAGAAGTCAATGCTGATGCTTATGGGGGCAGAAGGTGGGTAAGATGGAGGTGAAATCTGATACTCTCCCACCTTCCCATTCATCATCGTGTATTTTTTGAGACGAAGTCTTGCTCTGTCACCCAGGTTGGAGTACAGTGGCACGATCTTGGCTCACTGCAACCTCCGCCTTCCAGGTTCAAGCGATTCTCCTGCCTCAGCCTCCCAAGTAGCATCATATATTGTTTAACCACATGTGGCCATAGGTTGAAGCTGTTTGGTGATTTTTATTCATACAAGAGCTCAGTGTCTTTTCATGAGATTTTCTATAGATTTATTATTTTTCCTAATTTAGGTGCTGTGGTAGTCAAAGTAAGTTTAACAATGAAACTTACAGAGATGACTAGTCACACCTGTAGTCATCTGCTGTACCATTACAATGATGACATATCTAATCATGTCTATAAACGATATCTGTAATTGATCAAATACTGTTACCATTCTTTTCTGAAAATTGAAGTACTTGATCAAATCCAATTCTTGTAAAATGCATAAAAGCAACCTAATACAATTTAGAGTATTTCGGGATAGGAAGCAATATTAGGAGAAGTATATATCTGTCTGACCAAGTGAGAACTTTCTGTAAATGATTATAAATATGGAGAATATCTCATAAGCAATGATCTAGAGAAGAGGCAAGAGCACAGCAGAAATCTGGGCTGAATGTTTAGTTTCTCCTTATCTATAAAGCATGAGGCCTTAAACTTCTTAAAAATTGGATATTCTCCACCATGCCCAGAAAAGGGGGGGAAGTTTTGCTGCTGAGAAGAATACCATTTTGTCATTGATTTAACCCCTGTATATTTCCTATGACAAAATAAATTGGTTTAAATATTTTAAGTGAGGCAATTGCATTGTCTTTCATTGTGTGAAAAAGTGAACCTCCCTGGAGCACCAGCTTAGCCCTATGGAGCTAGGATTATCATTACTGACCCATTTGATAAAGCATTTTTCTAATTCTTAAATTAGTATGTTAGCTTACATAACTGTATAAACCAGTCTCAGCGTTCCTCAAATTTCTTTACTCTCTGTCTCATGGCAAACATCAATTCCCTGTTTATATCACCACAGTCTTATTTTGAATGCTGAATGATTCTTTCCTTTCTAGAATCTTTTGCAGCTCTCAGTTCTAAACATTTTCATATTTGATGAGTCATGTTTTTCTTCCCATTCATCCTTTTGTTTTTCTTTTTTTCTGTTGATAGCTAAGTGTTAATTTTGTAGTGATTCTTCACTGCTTACCAAGTTAATTACAATTCTTTGGTTTGATATTTAATTTCCTCATAATGTGGCTTCAGCCTACTTAGCCAGCTTTCTCTCTCTACCTTACGTGAACCCAGTCTTTGGTCACATTGGCTCCACTCATTCTATACCTGCTCTGTTGTTCTGGACATTGCTGCCACTTGGAAGACAGCCTTTCCAGTTTGACCTGTCAGAATTCTGGCCATCCATCAAAGTCTAACTCCTATGCCATATTCTTATGTGACCTTCCTTCTATAGACCCAGCGACTCTATACCTTTAAATTCACCTATTACTTCCCTGCCTTGCAATATAAATACCTGTGTATTTGTCTTCTTGATTAGATGGTATGCGATAAATGCCAAGATTTGTTTCATTGTAGTTATTTGACTTCATATATTTACACCACTGCTTATTATAACATATTCTACCACTTTCTTATTGGTATTTTATCCTGTAGGGACTAAATGAAAAATAAATAGTATCATAATATATCCATCTTACATGGCAGAGTTAACTGATGAAATTATGACAGTGGGGCCTGCTGTATGCCAGCATGAAAGTAAACTTACTATGCAGCCCATATAAAACAGTAACCATACTTCCAAATAAGTCTTAATAAGATTTTCTATACTCAGACAAAGGACCATGACTTCATTCTTACTAAGCTTAGAAGCATAATAAAATGTGGTTAGTTTTGGCATTAATCAAATTTTGCCATTAACTTTTCTCATAGAATTTGATTAAGGGGCATTGCAAGACTTTTTTAATTAAGGAAAGTGCACTGGAAATTTATGCCCTGTCCACAATTTGTCAAATTCTGAAAGATACTGAAGTTCTACAAATATCTGTAAACCTTATGCTTGGCAAAATATCTGAAAATTTTTTTCTGATGAGGAATATCTGAAATTAGTTGTAGCCTCAAGTACAAATTCTTATTTTAAAAAGTAATTGAATTAAAAAATTATTGGCTATTTATATTACGTGGGAGTATCAAAGTGGCTTTATTTTCTGGTTACTTCTCTGGACTTCATCAGTGCATAGGTATGATTTATAATATTTTGTTGCTTTCCATCATCATGGATTAACAAATATTAACTACTAGCACAAGTCTAGATGAGCCAGTATTTTTAACTCTAAATTTTCAGTAAACCTTTGTATTCTAAGGGTATTTTAAGTGGTATAGTTAAATCTTTTCTATCTTAGTTCTGCTATATAGCAGTTTTGTTTGTTTGTTTGTTTGTCTTTTGAGATGGAGTCTCATTCTGTCACCCAAGATGGAGTGCAATGACACAATCTTGGTTCACTGCAACCTCCACCTCCCAGGTTCAAGCAATTCTCCTGCCTCAGCCTCCTGAGTAGCTGGGATTACAGGTACATGCCACCATGCCCGGCTAATTTTTATATTTAAAGTAGAGATGGGGTTTCACCATTTTAGTCAAGCTGGTCTCAAACTCCTGACCTCATGATTTGCCTGCCTTGGGCTTCTAAAGTGCTGGGATTACAGGCGTGAGCCACTGTGCCCAGCCTATAGCAGTTTTAAAAAGGTAGATTGTTGCTAAATAAAATTTCACTTGATGTGGGCTACATTTTTAACCTTTAGAAGTGATATCTCTAACTTATTTTTTTTCCTTTAAACATTTGCCCCATTAAGTAGTCGAAGATTTGTATCAAATTAATTTAAGTGAATGTAGCAGAATCATATCAACATGATATAGGCAGGTCTTAACTGGCTAAATCAATGACAACTTCTTTTTTAAAGGAACATCTGCATCCATCACCCTGTCGTCTACATTAGGTACCCCAGAACTTAAAGTATAATATAAATAAATAAACAAACAAACATCTTTTTCAGAAAGAAGAGAGTGCTCCATGCAACCAGCTGTTTCTATAGCAATGCTTCCCTTTGGTGGAGGAGCTATAGGCTGCTTTTACAGAATATTTTTCTTCCCAGATGATTCAAGGTTTAGAAGAGTTGCACCTAGTTAAGGCATTTAAATGACAGTCTTCTTTCCTTTACTCTGAAAAACATTCTTTTCTTTTTAAACCTAAATTCTACTCATACACTGATCATGTAATTATATAGATTCCAAATACCTAACTTAATTTTCATTTCTTAACGTGTCATAAAATGTTTTAGATTACCTCCACAGAAAGTAGGATGGCTTTGCCCTTAATGTTGTTATTCCTTATCATGGCTAAAAATTGTCCAGAGATGCTTGCCACTGTGTGTACTTGAATAATAGTTGTTACTGTCTATTGAATGAGTCCTATATACCTATTACACTAATGATCATTTCGTATGCATTAATTTAATGTTCAACATCATGCTATGTCGGATAATTCTAATATCCATTTTGAAAATAAGGAAACTGAGACTATGAGAGACTAAATAATTTGATTGTGACCTGTGTACTATTTTTTGCCATGTTACTTTTTCTACCAAGTTTACTTGAGAAAAGATGTGAGGACATCTGATCAAAGTACTTCTCTGGGTTCAGCTTTGAGACACTGCCTCTGTTCCAAGCGTATAACAAATGCTAGATAAAATATGAGGATAGAATATGCAAACATCACAGCTGGGCTCGAAAACAATTTATCTCTGTGGCCCAAGAATGGAAATGAAATGCAAGTGGTGAGTTGTGGGCTGTGCTGAGGCCTCTGGCCTGCTGGACTCTGGAGATGGACAGAGGGGGCTGGGACAGCTTCTGCAGGGCAATGGGACATGAACATCATTGTACACTAGGCAGAAATCCAGAGCCAGCCTCACTGTTTGAAACCAGGTAGCAGAGGACTCCACTTCTGAATGAAGGATGAAAAATCTACTTGTCGCTATCGCTTAGATTAGCTTTGGTGATGCTTGGTGCTGACGATGGAAAGAGGAAGTCGTTTTAGGCATGGCCTTAAACTACTAAACCAAACTAAACCGAATTACTCACTAGTTCAGGGACATGACTGGTGATAATCTAGATGTCAAGACAATGTCATACTCAGAACAGATCTAAAACTGCTTGCAAATATGTGATCCACAAAACCATTTTTAAGAGAAAGATGATGAGAGAGAGAGAGAGAATGGAGCTATACCAATAAAACTAAATAAAAATAATTTAAAAATCATTCCACTTCAAATGTATTTACAAAACATAAATCCAAAGCACATGAGGAAACCTAACAGTATGAAAGACAGCCAACAAAATGGACCATTAAAATGGATTTTCCCCTGAAGTTTGAATATATTGAAACAGCCTGGCAAAGTCTAGTTTGGATGCCAGAAGGAATGCCAGTATACTAGTCTGTTCCCATGTTGCTAATAAAGACATAATCGAGACTGGGTAATTTATAAAGGAAAAAGGTTTAATGGTCTCACAGTTCCACATGGCTGGGGAGGCCTCACAATCATGGCCAAAGGTGAATGAAGAGCAAAGTCACATCTTACAAGAGAGCGTGTGCAGGGGAACTCCCACTTACAGAACCATCAGATCTCTTGAGACTTACTTACTACCACAAGAACAGTATAGGGAAAGAACCTCCATGATTCAGTTATCTTCACCTCACCCCACCCTTTCTTGACACATGGGGATTATTACAAATCAAGGTGGGTAGGGACACAGAGCTAAGCCATATCAGCCATCCATAAAGAAACAAAAATGTTAAATGATTATTTACAAATATTTATTAAGATCATACCATGCTCCACATACTATTACAGATGCTAGAGATGCAGAAATGAATAAAAATAAATCCATAGCTACTAGAGGACCTGCATTATAGTGGGGAGTTTACATTTTAGTGGCAGAAATGAAATAAGAATAAGTCAACAGGAGGCTTCCACTGCATCTGTAGTATTTTATTTATTTAAAAGGTGAAGCAAAAGAGCAAAATGCATAAGTGGGTTTTCATAGATTAATCCTCTATAAGTGCACGTACAATTGAAATGAAAGGACACACAGACCTTTCAATAGAACGTGAATTGTTGGGCACAGCAATAATATTTAAAATGTCCAGTCTTCTGGCAATGAGGCAAGTTTTATGACCATTTACCTCTATGGCTCCCAACTCACTTGAGTAAAATCTTATCAGGGCCTCTAAGGCCCTGGAGTCTACTTTTCTGGCCTAAGTTGCTCGTTCACTCTGCCCCAGCTCCTGCCCCAGTGCATGCTTTTGTACCTTACACCATTCAAGCTCATTTCCTCTTATGATGACAGTACTCCTCTTCGATTGTTATCTCTTTCAGAAAATGGGGAAAATGTTGAAAATTTTAAAATGGTGTTGCAAATGATACCTTTGATTTTAGTCATGAAAATGACCGCTTAGTCTTCTATTTTGCTCTCAGTCTAGTGCTTTTAGTAGACACTAATTCACTCAGCTAGATAGAACCGCATTTTCATGGCACTTGATGGATGTTCCACTGTGCAGTGGCTCATGTCACCATGACCCAGTCTGGTGGATTACTTCCTGGGGTTGCAGCAGCCCCCACACTCCCGTCAGTGTTATGTGCTCAGGCTGGGGAACTGCAGGTGGTACCTGGAAATCTCTTAGGAATGCGAAGTGAGTTATAATGAGTAATAGCCAATCTTGGATTCTGAGTTGTTTACAAAACTTTTGAGGAGGGTTCAATATGTGTTTTAGACGAGAAAAAGCCGCTTCTCAATAAAGATGACCATAATTGTCATTTTGGAAGTTAGTCTTTAGAGCTAAAGCTTTTGTAGTTTAAAGTGTAAAGCTTAACTAATCCATGTTACTTTATTTTAAAAAGACAAAACACTATTGCTAGTAATGGGAGTATCACTCCGTGTGGGTGTGAACACATATGCTCAGTGGGACTCAAAACACCCATGCAGAGTATAGAGCTGTCCCTCACTGATTTTGCCCAGTTACACTGTGAATTTGATAATAAGCTACCAACACTTTGAAGTCCTACAGATGCTCTGAAACGACAATATAAACAGCTTCTATTTGAATATCTAATATGACAACTCACTCTAATATCATGGGACTTACTTTGTTCCACCATCATTAAAACCTCACATTCTAGAAATGTGAAGTTTGTTACCTCATCAAAAATAGATACTAGAGGGTTAATTTGAATGTATTTAATGCTATTGAACTATACACTTGAGAATGTTTAAAATGGCATAATATGTAGCTATAAAAAACAATGACATCATATCCTTTGTAGCAACATGGATGGGGCTGGAGGCATTAAACTAAGTGAGATAATTCAGAAATGGAAAATTTAACACCGTGTGTTCCCACTTACACAGAGATGGAAGCAATAGACACTGAGGGTTGAAAGGCAATAGACACTTTTCAACCCTCACCTCCTTCCCAACCTCTTTACACTTGTGGTGAGATTGGGAAGGGGATGAGGGTTGAAAACTTACCTATTGGGTACAATGGTCATTATTTGAATGATAGGTACAGTAGAAGCCCAATTCCCACCATTATGTAATATATCCATATAAAAAACCTGCATGTGTACCCTCTGAATCTAAAATAAAATAAATGAAAAGAATGGGTAAAATTGTAAATTTTGTGTTATACTGTATATATTTTGCCATCACTAAAAAAATAGATACTTGGTCAAATAAAATATAAATGTATTTTATCTTCATAGATCATTCCCTTAAATTTTCTGTTTAGTATTGACCCACAAGCAAAGCAAACACGGCAATAATTCTTTGGAAACTGCATGTAATTCTTGCAGGCCACTAGGATTCCATTTTGGGTGTTAAAATGGCTATTTTAATACACAAAAATGGCATGGAATACTATGCAGCCATAGAAAAGAATGAAAGAATGAGATCATATCCTTTGCAGTATGTCCATTGTGTATTAGGCCACTAGGATTCCACTTTGTGTATTGAACTAGTCATTACCATATTGTATCCTGGTAACAAAAAAGAGACATTGGACTCTCAGAGTTTCACTTCTAATCAGAGCATAGAGCATAGGTTGGTGCTGGAAAGAATTGGCTCATCTTTTTGAGAATTAGTTTCATAATCTTTTCCACAGTAAATGAAAATTGGATAGTGTTCTTCAATAGTTGTAAAAGTATATTTCTTCAACTTTTTAATATTGATTATTGCAAATATTAATAAGCACTTATTCTGTGCTATGCACTGTTCCACATATTTTGCATTAATTCTTTTAATCTTAGCAGCCTTATGAAGTAGAAGCTAAGGCTATCCTTAAATTACAAATGAGAAAACCGAGCATAGACAAGTTAAGTGATCTCTCCAAGTCCACACAATTTGTAACAGACCTGGTGGTAATTTTAACTATCTTTTTTAAATGGAAACTTGTGGACATTTGTGCAACCCCAAACTTTAGTGTTCAATTCTTTTGTTTATTCACTTGTTATTCAAAGGAAGTCAGTGATTCTTGAACATCTTCGTGCATATTATGTCTTTTTCTAACAACAAATTTAATTTCTTCCTTGGATTCTTACAGGGCATTTTACTTGGACAAGTCAAATTCACCACCAAATTCCACATCCAAAGCTGCCTATGTAGATAAGGTAAAAATAGATGATTGTATTTATTGGTGCTTTTTATTTATATATCATCCTTATTTAATTTTTCTGTTGTTCTTGAGCAATGAGTAGTTTTAAATATTTGCAGTCTCTAATTCCATTACCTCCAAAACAAAATAATATTTTAGACTATTCTTTAAAAGCTATACCAACGGTGAATTTTAACCCATCTAAAAGGATTTTACTAAACATGTTGAACTTGACATTCATCCCTTCCTTCCTGCAGCTAATGAGGCCTCTCAATGCTTTGGATGAACTTTACCGACTGGTAGCCTCGTTTATCAGATCCAAGCGCACAGCTGCCTGTGCAAACACAGCTTGCAGTGCCTCTGGGGTTGGACTGCTGTCAGTTTCCTCGGAGCTGTGCAGTAGGCTAGGAGCCTGCCACATCATCATGTGCAGCAGCGGCGTGCATCGGTATGTGACCCTCCTGCCTTGCTTGTGTCTTTGTGGTATCACATTTTATTTGGTGGTTTTTGTTTACATTTTGACTTCATGAAATTAAAATGAAACATTCGAAAGACTCAGGTATATTTAGAATGAGATTTTGGACATTTTCTGGTTTTAGTTCTTGTATTTTCAGTGGCTATTTAGTCATACAAATAAATGCAATCCCACCTTTATATCACTGTGACCCAAAATCTCATCATATTTGCATTTATATTAACATATTTGCACTTTAGGTACAAAATGTACATTCATTTTATTCACTATGGGAATTTGTTTAGTAGGAGCTGACTCAGCTAGCTCAACAAAACTGGTTTTCTCACTGCCTTTGCTAGACATGCCACTACTTAGTGGTTATAATCCTTACACCCCAAGTATTGTGAGCTAGATGCTGCTTGGAGTTGCAACTGCTTTCTATCTCCTGGCAAAATTATGGTCCAGGAGCTCACACAATGTGCTATTTCAGAAAATATAGGCGGAAATATTTGATGAGTCCTTTTCAGGTGTTTTATTGTAGGCAACCGTGATCTGGCTGGGGCAGCCAAGATAGGCATATAAATTCATGTAGCTATATCAGACATAGACTCAAAGTGTGAGTGGGAATCCCTGAGTCAAGTCCCTCTTAATAATCATATGCTGTCACTTCTCCATTGCCACAAGGAAATAGAATCATGTAAATGGAAATAATAGGACGGAATTTTAGTCCTTGTTTTAATCTAAGTAGGGGGCTAGTCTGTGATGAGACAGCCTTTTCTTAGTACTAGGCCAGTTTGATTTTGAGAATGGTATTTACTTATTTATTCAAATTTACTTGGCACTTAATCCATGCTAAGGATTGCAGTCGGTGCTGTTGGCTATATAACATCATAAAGTGTTCATTTCAGAGACATAAAGCATGAAGAGCAAGCAACAAAAACTTTCAAGAAATATTAACAAAAATAACGTAATGATAAATACCCATACACACACACACACAGACACACAGACACAACTAAAGAACAAGAAAACATAAATGGCCTAGGAAAGTTACAGCTAAAGAGTAAGCTTCAGAGGGAGACTAGGTCTTAGAGATGGTTAGATCTGGGAAGTCTTCATGGAGAAAGTGATATTTGAATTGGGTTTTGACGGATCAGGTTATACAGCTAAAAAAGAAAGAAAGGTCATTGAAGACAGCAGCCTCTCCATCTGGGAAACTCCATTTTGACTTGAGATGGCCACATTCTAATTTTCAGGCCCTATGCAGCATGAACAAGCTTATGAAACATAAGAAGACTATTTCTCTAAAAACAACATTAAATTTTGTGGCTGGCAACATATGAAGAATTTTTCACTTTATTTTCATTGCTGTGCACTTTGCTCTCTATTGAAAGCTTATTAAAAGCTTAATTGAAAATATTTTCTATATCTGAATGGATCAAAACTTTGAAAGATTTTTGCTAGGAAAGAAGTGATATCTTCCTTCTGATAAACTTATGTTCGTATGGTCTGTTCCTATTCATCATTCATTCATTCATTCATTCAGTAAATATGCATTAAGCGCTAATCGTTTGCCAGCGCCGTTCTAGTTGCTGGGGATACAGCAGTGAGAAAGTCAAGTCCCTACTTTCAAATAGTATGTATTGCATTGGGGGGAAATGATTGATAAAGTAAACAAATATATAATGTGGCAGATGGAATAAATCCAAATAAGAACAGAAGTCAAAGCAATAAAGGAAGATGGGGTAGGGAAAAGATAGGCAGATTAAATTAGCCTTAATGTCTAGATGCTTTAATGCTGACCTGAATCAGATTGGGGGGTGGTGGATTTGTAATGGAGGATTTCATAAGACACTGGTATAAAATGAATGAGAGGTCATGTGCAGTGGCGCATGCCTACAATGCTAGCAGTTTGGGAGGCCCAGGTAGGTGGATCACTTGAGGGCAGGAGTTTGAGACCAGCCTGGCCAATATAGTGAAACCCCATCTCTACTAAAAAATATAAAAATTAGCTGGGCATGGTGGTGAGTGCCTGTAATCCCAGCTACTTGGGAGGCTGAGGCAGGAGAATCGCTTGAACCTGGGAGGTGGAGGTTGCAGTAAGCCAAGATTGCACCACTGGACTCCAGCCTAGGCAACAGAGTGAGACTCTGTTTAAAAATATATATATGAAGGAGTGAGTCATGCAGATATCTCAGAGAAAGAGCACTGAGACCATAGAGACCAGCAGTTCGAGTGTCCTCAAGTGGGAAATTGCCTAATGTGTTAAAGCAACAGCAAGGAGTCCATTGTGGCCTCAACAAAGCATCATTGCCTTGAGTGTTTGTGCTCTTATCTTACCCTGGTACAAGATCACAGTTATCAGGGGTCTGAATACCCTGGAACCAAGGGGGTACTTCAGACATTGAAACTATAAGCACTTACTCTTTTTTTTATTATTATTCTTTTTTTATTCATCTAACAAATCTTTATAGACTATCTGTTACATAATGGAGAATGAGGGCTGGGCATGCTGGCTCACATCTGTAATCCCAACACTTTGGGAGGCCGAGGGAGGTGGATCACGTGAGGCCAGGAGTTTGAGACCTACTCTTAACTCCACATTAATTTACTGAAAGGTAATGCAGTCAAATCTGCCATTTAATCCTAGAGACCATGACTAAGTTGTCCAAATTATTCTCTCAGATGTTCCACAAGCAATTTTAGAATTAGACTGGTGTATAAGAAAAATAAATTGATGTTCCACAGCTATTTTATACTTGCTATATGCATTGATATGTATGTTAGAATCACAAGGGACATTGACATTTTAAAATACTTTTACTTTCTTGATATATACAATTCAAAATACATATAGCTTTATTTAATTCATGTCCCAAAATTTTTACCAAGGTGTAGGTACCAATGCCCCATGACAGGGGCTGAATTTAAGGTCAAAACTATTTGAAAATTGTATAGTTTTACTTTTCTATTATGCAGAATAAAATGGGGAATGTAAATAGTCTTTAATTTTTCAGTGAAGGCTATGCCTAGATTTTTCATGATGATAAGATATGTACTAATTTATATTAGGATCCAAAATCCCCCAGAAGGGTGTTCCTATTATATCCTTTAGTAATTCTAATTCAGACAGCCAGAGAGGAACCCCAGCAGATCCACACCTGCATGCAACATTAAACACTGAGGTTTACCCTCAGGTTCTGACAGAGGGGAGAAATTCACAGTATGAATCAGAATAAATATGATGCAAGCCATTTTTATAATTTACTTTTAAAATTGAAATGAAATATAGTCAACAATATGGTATTCACATTAGATAGTCACTTTCCTGCCTTTTCTGATTTTATTGGACAAAAAGAGGATCTAAAGTGTCTTTTAGAGACTATTGAATTATATTGCATGTATTTGATACTAAAGGGAAGAATGTGTTTTTATCAGAATGAAAAGGCATATTTAATTAGCATTAATGTCTAGATGTTTTAATGCCAATCTGAATCAGATGGCAGAGCTATATACAACAGTGAATATGAGATTAGTAGGAATAGAATTCAGGATGAATTATTAAAATCTTCCCAAAGCATTTACCCTGATTTTGTTCTTAGTAAATTATCTTTTCTAGGCTACTTTTTTGTGTGAATGACAAGTCTCCTGATGGACTTTTCTTGTCTGTACTCTGTTCAACCATTTGCTTACGTTTAATGTCATCATTGCTATTAAATAGTGGAAGAAGAGTAGGCTGGAATCTTTCGAGTTGATCAGATTTTTGCCTTTTAGTTAATATAAATATGATTAAAAGGTAGTTAAATGTATAGAAATATTTCTATTCTGACATCCTTTTTCATTTTCATTTTGAACCATCTCTAGTAACATCTATCAAACAACACACATCTGAATGTAGCTTTATTAATATAGTGTCATGGTTTATTTGCGCTGCTATAAGAAAATACATGATACTGAGTGATGTGGTTTGGATCTGTGTCCCCACCCAAGTCTCATTTTGAAATGTAAAATCCCAATGTTGAAGGTGGGGCCTGGTGGGAGGTGATTGGATCATGAGGTTGGATCCTTCGTGAATGATTTAGCACTGCCCCCAGTTTTCATGAGATCTGCTTGTTTAAATATGTGTGGCACCTTCCCCCTCACTCTCTCTTTCTCCTGCTGCAGCCATGTAAGAGGTGCCTGCTTCCCCTTCCTTTTCCACCATGATTGTAAGTTTCCTGAGGCCTCCCCAGAAGCAGAAACCACTCTTTACCATGCAGCCTATGTGCCAATTAAACCTCTTTTCTTTACAAATTACCCAGTCTCAGGTGTTTCTTTTTTTTTTTTTTTTTTTTTTTTTTGAGACGGAGTTTCACTCTTGTTACCCAGGCTGGAGTGTGATGGCACGATCTCGGCTCACCGCAACCTCCGCCTCCTGGGCTCAGGCAATTCTCCTGCCTCAGCCTCCTGAGTAGCTGGGATTACAGGCACACGTCACCATGCCCAGCTAATTTTTTGTATTTTTAGTAGAGACGGGTTTCACCATGTTGACCAGGATGGTCTTGATCTCTTGACCTCGTGATCCACCTGCCTCGGCCTCCCAAAGTGCTGGGATTACAGGCGTGAGCCACCGCGCCTGGCTCAGGTGTTTTTTATAGCAATGCAAGAACAGACTAACACACTGAGTAGTTTATAAAGAGCAGAAATTTGTTTTCTCACAGTTCTGGAGGCAGGGAAGTTCAAGATCAAAGCACTGGCAGATTCAGTGTCTGGTGAGAGTCCTGGTTTTGGCTTCCAAGATGGCACCTTGAACCCTATGTTCTCATATTACAGAAGAGCAAAAGGGAGGGAAGAGCTCCCCTGAATCTCTTTTATCAGGGTGTTAATCCATTCATAAGACCTCCACTCTCCTGACTCAGTCACCTCTGATATGGTTTGGCTTTGTGTCCCTACTCAAATCTCACCTCAAATTATATTCTTCATAATTCCCACATGTCAAGGGCAGAGCTAGGTAGAGGTAACTGATCATGAGGGCAGTTTATCTCATGCTGTTCTCATGATATTGAGTTATCAGGAGATCTGATGGTTTTAGAAGCATCTGGAATTTCCCCGGCTTGCACTGACTTTGTCCTGCTGCCCTATGAAAAAGGTATCTCCTTCTTGTCTTCTGCCATGATTGTAAGTTTCTTGAGGTCTCCCCAGCAGTGTAGAACTGTGAGTCAGTTAAACCTCTTTCTTTTATAAATTACCCAGTCTCAGGTATTTCCTCATAGCAGTGTGAGAATGGACTAATGCAACCTCCTAAAGGCCCTACCTCTTAATATTATCACATTGGTGATCAAGTTTCAACATGTGAATTTGAAGGACACATTTGGACCAGAGCATGGTATTTAATAATCTGCCTTATACTTGTAGCATATATGTATATGCCATATATAGAGAGAGCACATAGAGTTTCTCATTCTCATTTTTATTTGCTGCATAATATGTCAACCAGTTGTATAACACAATTAACTAAACTATTAGTTTAATGATTTCTCTTCTTTCTCAGTGGAATATAATAAACTGCAGAGCAGCATCTTTCTGTATGTTGCTGTTCAAATTTCAGATTTATTTTCCATTAACCTGAAAGAAAAAAGCCAAACAAAAATATAGCTCAGGTAAAATCACTGTGTTATAAACATTCTTGGTTAATACATTGTTCAGGTTCCCAGAAGAGTTGTCCTCATGTATACCAGTGGGGTAGATAGTTGTGAGGCACTTTTACCCTTACCATGTGTGCAGAAGGTATTAGAATTCATTTATACATTGTGCTTCCTTACTAGATACACAATTATATTTCCATTGTTCTTTAATTTGTCCTTCTTTGATGAACAAATAAAAGCATTTGATATCTTTTGAAGTTCTTTCTGTACAAAGACTCATGCTATTTATATTTATATACCTGCTTTGTAGGCAGAATTATTTTTTGCCAAATTGAATCTTTTTAAGATATTGAGTCAGCACTGTGGCTTTTCAAATTTGTTTTTGTACCCATGCCAGTTATTGTGGCAGGCAATCAGAAAGCTTGCTACTGGGATTTCTAAATTTCCTTTATTTCTTATTGCAGCCTCCTTCTATTCAACATGGTGTTTTAATTTGTTTTGGTTCGTTATTCCCACCCTGCTTAATAGCCAACTGTTTTTCTTTAACCAATATAAATCAGTATATAGCAAACGTCATAAAGCCCAAAGCATGACTCCTACTGAATCCAAAACCAAAAATGCCATTTTCCTCCCTCCACGTTCATTTCTGCCTGCTTAGCCAGTAGGAACAAGTGAGTAGAAATTTGCTGAGCCTACCTGAAAGAATAAAGGGTATGTCCAAGAAATTTCTAGTTAGGATGAGAAATCTGGACTCAGTTTTCTCCTGTAATGACTTGTTCCAGAGAGCTTTTGTCTTCATGCTCTCTTCACACTGTATTTTTAAATAACAGGTTATCAGTAGTATCAAAGTCTTGGTCTGGCCATGTGGGAAGGTGGGTGATTTGAGTAAAGGCCTCATGCTCTGAATAGCATGGGATGTCTTCGAATCAAAACACTGGAGATCTGTACATATAAATTACCTGTTATTTTCATGCCTTGTATCTCTTCCAGGAAACAAGTTCCTGGATTTTTAACTAGCATACCTTGTGGTCTGTCATCTGGTGGGGATTGCTAGTGGCATCATCAATAAGGCCTTGCTGCATTGGGTTGGAGGGGGTGTCACCAACACCCAGTCCTGGATTGTATCATAACTATCCTGTGTGTAAAGCCCCACACAGGTGTGAGAGAAAGTCTGACAAGACCAACTCATTACCACTGGTAAAACACGTAATAATGATGACCATCAAGCTAACTTCTATCCACGTAATCCAGTGTTAGACTACTTGAATATGTAGTAGAAGTTAGCTTTAACATATATAAAGTTTTTTCCCCAAAATGCACTTATCAGTTGATTATTTAGAAATTGAGGTATATTTTCACATTTAACAAATGCTGCAGACTTGGGTTGAATTACCGAGGCTCTACCGAGCCTTCTCCCATCAACTGAAGCTAATGTAAACTACCTTGTAACTAGAATCCAGGACCCAAAGTATGATTATAAGCCTTGGTTAAAAAAGTGAAATGTAGAAGTGAAAATATCAAAACAACCCACAAGAAATTTGTATTACCAATATGGTTAATGGAACAATTTTTACTCTAAATGAAGATGAACAGTGTAATGACTCTCAGTTCATGTAAGCAATTAATAACGATTTAGAAAAACACTTTTGTTGGAACTTTTAAAGGACTCTTTCTTTGTAATACTTTATTCTGTCATTACCCTGACATCAAAGGACGAATTGACAAATAGGCCCAGATTAGGTAATGCAGAATATTTTAAAAGTAGAGCATTCAAGGTAACCTGTCTTAGGTAATCAAAGAGCTCCCATAGGGCAGATGATGAAGTGGCATCTTTTCTCTCCTGTGCAATGAAGACGTATTAAGTAAAAGGAATAGGTTTACTCTGGGGATTTCTATATGTAGGTTAGATTCTGTGTATGGGACAGAAAAATATAAAGGTTTCAAAGGTATTCATTTACTTTCTGTGCAAAAAAGTTTTGAAAGATCCAGTAACAAGATTGCAGGAGACATTTGAATTCTATATCACTAGAAAGATGGAGAAATAGATCAGAAGAAATGTTTTTTGCTAGCTCGTGATCCAAGGATATTGTATACTCCCCAAAATAAGTTGTAAAATACATGCTTTAATTTTCCTTTGGAAGGGAAAAAATAAAATTTGTCTTTCTCCCAGGGCTCTGTTATTGCAGGGCCCTGTGATAAAGAAAAATTGTATCCTATTCATGATAGTTTGGTGCCACTATCTTTTCATAAAGATAAATCTTAATTACTCCCAGATGTTCCCCTCATTATAAATAAATACAGAATTTGAAATTTTACTCAATTGTAAAATAGGCAAATCAACATTAAAATTTATTCTAATTTAGTCAACCAGATAAATAATACAGGTAAATTGTTAAAATTATAGGAAGAAATTAAATACTATAAACATGAAAAAGTTTCATTACATTACTTTTTCTATTATCTTTAGTAAAAGTTCTTTATCCTTAAAAAGGTGGTCATATTTGCATGTGATACCATTGTCTCTTTCTTTGCTTGATTAATATGTATCTTGATACATTAGTATATTAATTCATTTTATTTTAAAATGTACGTTCTTTTCTTAAAATTAGATGTACGGTGAGCAAGGATGAATAAAACACGATTTATGAGAGGGTGACGTCTTACTGCGGTGGTTTCTATTTCTGATGTCTAGGAATCATGATGTTGGCTAAACACGCGATACTTTCAGTACATATAAAAGGAGAGGATGTGATTGCCTTCCGTTATTAGAATAGGAAAAGTCTAGGTCCTAATATGTCAAACATGTGAATACATAATTATTAGTTATATTTCATCTGTATCTGCCAAACCTAATTTTACTATTTGAGCATATTAAATAATAAAAAATAGCATTTATATTACTAAATTTTGTTTGTATACGTACAGGGATAAATACAGAATCTGCTTTAAAAACGATTAAAAAGGACATGGTTCTTTGTTTCAGTAAACTGAAGTTATTGTCTTTCCTAAATCTACCAAATTATATTAAAAATAAAAAATTTCCAGTCATATTCTGGAATATATTACTGAGAGCTCCAAGGTTAGGAGTTTTATAACTACTCTAATAAGTGATGTAAGATAAACTTTCCATCTTCCAGAGGAGGGAAGAAATATGAGTATCTCACCAATGTAAATGACTCTTTTTTCAGCATGTTAAGAGAACAGGAGAGTAGGTGGTTTGGAGAGTGTTTTTATTAATCAAGGTTCTCTGGAGGGTCAGAACTCACAGGAGAGATGTATATAAAGGTAGGTTTATTAAGGAGTATTGACTCACACGATCACGAGGTGAGGTCCCACAATAGGCCATCTGCAAGCTGAGGAGCAAGGAAGCCAGTCCAAGTCCCAAAGCTAAAGAACCTGGAATCCAGTGTACAAAGGTAGGAAGCATCCAGCATGAGAGAGAGAAGCAGGGTGGGAGGCTAGGCCGGCCTAATGTCTCCACGTTCATCTGCCTGCTTTTATTCTGGTTGTGCTGGCATCTGGTTGGATGATGCCCACCCAGACTGAAGGTGGGTCTGCCTTTCCCAGTCCACTGACTCCAGTGTTAATCTCCTTTGGCAACACCCTCACAGACACACCCAGGAATAATACTTTGCCTCCTTCAGTCCAATCAAGTTGACATTCAGTATTAACCATCACAATGTTGAAGGAAGGACGGAGCATTCCTGCCTTTGTGAAGTTAATCTTAAACTAGTACCAGGTCTTCTAACAGATTCAGGAAGAGTATAGAGGGGTGAGATTTAAATACCCAGGAAGAGAATAATATAACGCTTATTTATAAAGCATGACTAGCACTCACGGGCAATGGAAGTAGAGAAGGATGGATTCTTCATCCTTCAGTGTGAAGGAATAATGTGAAAAGACAGTGCAGAGATGTGCAGTAGCTATGTGGCTGCAGGTCACAGGAAATCCTGTGCTATTTCTGGATGATCAAGTGAGAGCAAAGCAGCGCTGAGAGGAGAGGGTAGTGACTGGACAGGATTGGAGAGTGGAAGGCTCTGGTTGTTGGGCAAAGGATTTGTGACTCTTTCCTTGAGAACTTAAGAAGCCAATGAAGAGTTTTTAGTGAAAGAATAACATGATTAGATATTTTTTTAAATATTAAAAAATAATTGTCATCATGGCCTGTAATGGAACAAGGATGGAGGCAGAGAGACAGCAGGATTTTACAACATTACAGCAAGACAGCCTGAGACCTAGAACTAAGGCATTGGCACAGAGGTTAGAAGGGAAAGGCTAGATGTGAAAGGTATTAAATGGCAGTCAACAGGACTCAGTGATTGGTGAGAAATAGAGAATAGGGGAGAGGGAGAATGTTCAGTCACAGTTCTGCAAAGGGGCAGAACTGACAGGACAGAGAGAGATGAGAAGGAACTTATGAGGGGATTTGGTTCACTGTACTATGGAAGCTAAGAAGTCCCAGGTAGGCTGTCTGCAAGCTGGAGAACCAGGGAGCCAGTAGTGTGGCTCAGTGCAAGTCAGAAGGCCTGAGAACCAAGGAGGCCAATACTGTGAAACTCCTGGTCCAACTGCCAGTCATACTCCTAGGGGGCCACTGGTGTGAGTCCCGGAGAACCAGGAGTTCTGATGTCTAAAGGCAGAAGAGGGGCATCCTTGCTCTGGGAGAGAAAGCATAAAATTCACTCTTCCTCTACTTTTTTGTTCCATCTGGGTCCCCATCCAATAGCATGCTGCCTACTCACATTGAGGGTGAATCTTCGCCACTCAGTCCATGGACCCATATGACAGTCTCCTTCAGAAACACCCTCACAGAGACCCCTGAGACGCTCCATCATTTTAATCAAATGCCACACTATCTGGGTTTCTCTCTCAGAAGAATGGGCTCCATGCCTGCTGACACATTGAAAAGAATTAGTGCTTTACCAGCTGTCTGGGTATCCCTTAATCCAGCCAAGTTGACACCCCAAGTCAACCATAATAGAAGGGGCATCAATGATTCTGACTGACCAGCTTAGAAAGAAGTCAAGATGGGGGGCTGCCATGGGAAAAAATATGCATTTTTCTTTGAGGGGACTGTGGAGAGTGTGTTGACTTAATCTGTTACACTGTTCCACAATGAATTTCAGATGTCTTTTGATGGGTTCACAGTTGACAAGGACACCCATCAGGCAGCTATGGAAAAACAAATATGCAGGTGATTAGTACAGAGAGAGAAAGGGGGCTCATGGCCGAGAAGGCTTTACAGAGATATATTTGAGCTCGATTTAAAACATTACTAAGAATTTTTAGGGAACACACTTTGGGTATTAGAAATAGGCATGGAAATGTGAGAAAAGAATAATCAGCTGCCAACTATGGAAGTTTCTGAGAAAAGAAGAAAATCACCAGGGAGCACATAGAGACTATTAATATTTCCAGGTGCTCCACATCCCTGTCCTTGGTGCACCATGATGAGGAAATCCCTCAGGATAAAACAGAAGGATCCACTTAAAAGTGTCAAATCCACAAAGTTCTGTTTAGTGTCTCAGATAAACAGGCCAAAGAGAAAACAATTATGGTTCAGTGTCAAAGAACTCAAGGTATGGATGAACACCACATACTAGACACCTCTTTAAAGTAAGTGTGTCACCAGAGAACCTATGAGGAGTAAGGACAGAGTCAAATTTGAGATCTAGAGAGCAAATGAGAGTGTTGAGGAAGTTCAGGTAGCTGGGATAGATGCCCAACTTATTCAGTTAAATGCCCCCCACCCACCAAAATAGAAATGAAATAAATTGGTGAGTAAATCCAGGCTGAAGAATCTAAAATGTGGAGAAGCAGATTTAAGGCTGGTGACTGCAGTATTTAAGGTCTTAACACACTGCTGTTTCATATTCATATACATTCCTGGCATAGGAAACACTTCTCTGAGTGCCTAAATGCTCATTACCCAACCCTAGAAGGTCCCTGATCGCTTCTATGCTAACCTCCACAATGAAACTATGTCAAAGAAAAACATACCTTAATGGGCTTGAATAGAAAGTAATGAGGGATGTGGAATGTTTTTGCTTGGCAGTTGATTTTTAAGCTTAGTTTAAAAAAAGTGATAAATACTGAGAACTTTCAGATAATGTATTCAAAGTGGTAATAGAAACTCCCGTTGTCTTTAATGAGAATTTCATGGTGAATTCCCTGTGCGGCGCTGAAAATGCACCCCTTCAACTCAATTGCTTTTTTGCTTAAGGTAGATGGAGTGAGTGGAGTATTCAACAGAGTTCTGCTTCTGCGGCCAGGATCCGACTTACCCCAGCTGTTGCCCATCTCTGCTGCATTCTGTTCAGTTGTTTTCCACAGGGCTACTTTCTGACTGCCTTCCCCCTGCTGTCTTTTCAGTTACTCAGAAACCCTTGTCTTCCAGCTCTGGGCTATGAAACATAGAAACCCAGTATGGTCAGAGGAAGATTTCGCTAGGACTATCCTTTTGACAAGTCAAATGATCAATAATATTGAAAGTATTGGGAAGTTATTTCTACAAATTATACTAAAAACTTGCCTGAGTGACTACTGGCTTTTTCTTTTTTTTTTTTTTTTAACACAGTCTTGCTCTGTCACCCAGGCTGGAGTGCAGTGGTGCTATCTCGGCTCACTGCAACCTCCTCCACTTCCCGGGTTCACGAGATTCTGCCTCAGCCTCCTGAGTGGCTGGGACTACTGGTGCATGCCACCATACCTGGCTAATTATTTTTGTATTTTTAGTAGAGATGGGGTTTCACTGTGTTAGCCAGGAAGGTCTCAATCTCCTGACCTTGTGATCTGCCTGCCTCAGCCTCCCAAAGTGCTGGGATTACAGCTGTGAGCCACCACACCCGGCTGACAACTGGCTTTTGAATTGCAGTTATTGTTACCTTGTCACTCAAAGTTTCCTAAAAAGAGAGTGTCAGTATTTAATAATTTATTATATCTGTATATGAGTGGTGTGTGTGTGTGTGTGTAGGATAGGAGAATTTGTTGCTGAAACAAATTGTCTATTTGTCCTTTTTTTCCTCCACATCGAAGCATTTATGTGTTTCATTTTAAAGTTGCCTCTCTCTTACAGGAAAATAATAACTTAAGTGTTTGGGTTTTTCACATTCCCACTGACTTGTAGCAGTTTTCTCAAGACTTTTGCTTGTCACCAAAGCCTTGCTCAGGGTGAATAAGGTGGGAAGATCAATAGGTCAACTGCAGGCCTTTTCGTATTTATTTTGCAGATACTCTGCCTTTGCAGAACCGTAGCAGCCATGTGGAGATTGATCAGTATTTTACAAACTGCACTAGTCCTCAGGTGTACAATTCTTCCTCCGTGGAAGGTAATGAAAGGGAGCAGGGAAAATATAACTGCACAACCTTAGAGAATTAGTTTCTTCAGTCAGGTGCTTCATTCCAGTTGTCAATAGACTTTTCACCGTGGTGCTCTGTAAAAGTAATTAGAAGCCAGAAAAAATGTGGTCATTACAGGAATGAACACACTTCACACAGAACAGTGCATTTTATAGAGAAAAATGCAAATCTCTAGTGAAGCAGGAACACATTCTCCCTTCAATTTATTTTTACTACTTGATCGCTTTACAATCGATATACTTACTGAGCATGCTTCAAATCTAGTTTCTTTTTAATCATGAACTCATTTTAGTACAATGAAGTCTACATTCACAGGGAAGTAATTTGGACTGCCTGAATTCATCTCTACCAAAACAATGCATTTAAAATATAAATGCTGAAACCAAGCTTGTGTTTGTTGAATTATGGATGTTGGGAGCTGGAATTCTCTAAATATATTAATCTGCATGATTTGAATTTGGTACAGTAGAAAGAGCCTTAGATTTTGAATCCAAAAAGGGGTTTTGAATCCTAATGTTTACTCGCTGTGCAAGGGAGTAAGTGATTACATCACCTGGTCTCTCAGGGACTTATTGGTGAAATGAGAATAATGATTTCTTTCTCACAAAGATGACTTGAGGATTAAAGAGCAGCGTATGTGAAAACGTCTAGTACAGGATCAGGCATTCCTGACTTCTCAGATTGTTCCGTCTAAATCAGTGTTTCTGATAGTGAAGCCGTCTTCTCATTGCAGAGCTAGACGTTGTGAAGCACATCTGTTTTAAATGAGTGGATTGGGATAACTCCTGTAAGAGCTATTAAAAATCACAGTAATGGTCACTGTAGGATGATAGGGAGGAGGATGAAAAATACAAAAGTTACCTCTTCTGATCTGTAAGAAATGAAATACACAAAATGCTGAGTCCTATTAGAGCTTGTTTTTAGAATCTGCCTTTGAAAAAGACATTCAAAAACAAAAGAAGAGCTACCCTTGAATTCAAGGATAGGAAGTTTTATTTCCTAGTATCAAAACCCAAGAGTGTATGGCAGAATAAAGACAAATGCTTAGGACTTTAAAAGAATTAGACATGTATGCATCTATTTGTTCATTTATTTGTTGAGCAGGAAAAACCACGGAACACTGCTATGTGCCAAGCACTTTGCTATGCTAGCCTGGGAGACTCAGGATGCCTGCCCTCACTGCTCTTACAGTCTGATGTCTTGACAGTGGAGCCACATTGGGAAGCCAGGCAGCCGTACTTTGTAGCATCAGTTCTTTTTAATAAAGAAAACAGGAAAAGATAATCCAAGGACTGCGTTTTAAGTGACTCAAAGGAGAGGATACATATTTTTCAAACTACAATGGAGAGGAAGGATGTATAACTTGTCATTCTGACAAATCTCTTGGGGTTTCAAAAGTGTTCTTCTGACTCAGGAAAATATTGATAAATAAATGGACAATTTTGATTATATAATAATTAATAATTAATATAAGACTAATAAGCATGCTATAATATATATATTTCAAGTACTACCATAATTCAAACAGAGTTGTTAACCAGCAGATGTGATAGGAGCAATAATGAAATCCAGAGAAAGGGAAGCGCAAGGTACTGGTTATGAAAGAAGAATCGTATCCCATTTATAAGCCATAAAAGAATCTCTGATTTCTTTTTGCTAATATTTATTGTCTCCATAATGCACTTATCACTTCCCAGAATATATTTAATAAGTGAACACTTCTTGAGCAAATATGTGGAAAATACAGACCATAAAGAAATAAATCTAGTCTTTTAGGGGCATGCATATAATATCATTGGCACACATGATGAATTCATGTCGTTCAAAAAATAAGTATGCACTGACTGCTTACTGAGTCCTAGGAAGTATGCTAGGGTCTAGAAAAGCTACAGTCAATATAGATACCAGTCCAGCCTTGTGGTGGTGGTGGTAATATTAATGAAAATTTTGAAAATTTGCTGAGAATAAATGACATGCTGTATCCCACACTAAGTATTAGGCAGGAATTATTTCGCATAGTCCTGGAAACAACACTCCGTGTTGTATATGATCATTAAATTCAATTTACAGAGGAGGAAACAGCATTTAAGGAGTTGAAGTAAGTTGCCCAAGATCACAAAGTTACCTGGCAAAGCCAGGCTCCAATTCAGGAAATTTTCTCTTACCCATGTTCTTAATCCCTAGACCTTCCAGAGGAGTATGAGACAGTGGGGTCAGAGATATTGTGTGTGACTTCAGCCAGGGCATATGAGATCATACAAACATGGGAACTGTCATAATTGATGATTGCAGAAAACTATAAATAGTATAGTTAAAGTATGGGGTAGAAGTGAGGAAAACCAGGGACTATATTGTGAAGATCTTGTGTTTCCTGTTAAGAAATGGGGAGCCATTCTTGTGTTTGTATTTATATCTGCATTTTAAAAAGTCACCTTCACTATGGAGGAAGGCCAGTGGAAAGAGGCCAGACAGGAAAGGTTAGAGTGAGGTTGCACCAGTCTAGGCAGGAGATATTAGTGCAGCTAAAGAGGAGAGATGTAAGAGATAGAAGAAAATATGAAATTAATAGGCATAAAATATGCTGCAGTGGATGCATTAATACACTGAACTGCACACATGCGTCAATCTCTTGTAATTGATGGGTTTAATTTGATAACTTGAAGGTTTATAAAATTTCTTACTCTAGACATGAAATAAATAATAAATCACTAAACAAATATTTTTGGAAAGCAGTAATTTTAATCCTGACCACACCCACTCTGGCAAGATTTTTTTTTTTTAATTGCATTTTAGGTTTTGGGGTACATGTGAAAAACATGCAAGGTTGTTGCATAGGTACACACATGGCAGTGTGATTTGCTGCCTTCCTCCCCATCACCTGTATCTGACATTTCTCCCCATGCTATCTCTCCCCTACTCCCCACCCCCTACTGTCCCTCCCCTTTTTCCCCCTGACAGACACCTGTGTGTGATGCTTCCCTCCCTGTGTCCATGTGTTCTCATTGTTCAACACCCACCTATGTGTGAGAACATGTGGTGTTTGATTTTCTGTTCTTGTGTCAGTTGGCTGAGAATGATGGTTTTCAGGTTCATCCATGTCCCTGCAAAGGACATGAACTCATCATTTTTGATGGCTGCATGATACTCCGTGGGGGCAAGGTTTTAAAAAATGGGGAAGGTTGAGGCCACTGAAAAGAAATCATGATACAGAAATTTGTGAGAAATTAAATAACTTCTATGTCTCATTTCTTTTAACTTCTCTCTTATTAGAGTCAGTGAATTTCCAGCACATCTGTTTCATGCAGATGCTTATTTTTAATAGTTGAATAAATAAGACCAAAAGCAGAAGAGGTAAAAAGCATGTGGAAACGGCAGAATTATTTACATATTTTTCCAACAGGTAGAGATGTATCTTTAGTTCAAAGATTGCTGAAACTAATCTGCCTTAAGCTTTCTAGGATGGGTGTTCAGATGTTGCTTTGGAGTGCATAAAATCACATGATCAGCAGTGTCTTGTATCTGTCAAAAGAAGTTTCTGAGCTGGGCATAGTGGCTCACACCTGTAATCCTAGCACTTTGTGAGGCTAAGGTAGGAGGATCACTTGAGCCCAGGAGTTTGAGATCAGCCTGGGCAACACAGCGAGACCCCTTCTCTACAAAAAATTTAAAAATTAGTGGCAGGCACCTGTAGTCCCAGATATTCAGGAAGCTAAGGCAGGAGGATCACTTGAGCCCAGGAATTTGAGGCTGCAGTGAGCCATGATCCTGCCACTGCACTCCAGCCTTAGTGACAGAGCAAAACCGGGACTCAAAAAAAAAAAAAAAAAAAAAAAAAAGAAGTTTCTGCTTATAAAAGAGTGGTGTGCAAACAGCAGGAATAGCTGCTGTGCTATGTTCCAGCTTATTGCATTTACTTAGTTCTCTTGGTGTTGAAATAGATAGTCATTACGCCTTTCCAAAATTTGAATGCTGTCCAGGTAACTTCAGCTTACTAAAGTATCACAGAGAACCAACCACAGCTGATTAGATGCCTAATAACTTGTTTGCTATAGTCATTTGGAGAAATATAATGAACTGTCTTTTAATTAAAGAAGGAAAAAAGGATTTAATTAAAGAAGGAAAAAAGGAGGATTGTCATAAAATGGGGGAAATGATTTTATGTTCTAAGAACGAAATCTTTAAGATTATAAATATATAGTATATAAAGAAATAATTCATGTGAAGATTATTACCACACTAGTAGGTTTCTCAGACTGTCCTTACATACATAGGCTCTGAAGCATGCATCTTCCCCAGGGGAATCATCTCCCTCTTGTTTCCGTGACTAAAAGCAGCCTCATGGTTATAAAGAACAGTGAAAATGAGGTAATGTATGTGGAAGTCCAAGCCAAAAAACAAAACCAGACTGTCATCATTGCATAGAATTCTATGTTGGGGCAAAACTCACTGATTTGTTAATAAATATTGATTTCCCTTTATATTTATCTAGTACAAAATCAAATTAACCTCCATAGTTTCAGTAACGAGTGAGTTTATATAGATTGTCAAGGGGTCGTGGCTAGTGCACGATTTCTACAGTTGGTCAAGCTATTGTTTGAACCATGATTCCTTCAACTCAGAAAACTGTGACACATGCCTGTAGTGTGTTTGCCAAATATCATAGTTTACTAACAGGAAATTATTCTGCTAGTTATAAAACTTTACTAACACAAAAAAGATGATATTTATCTATGTGATTCAGTTATATTATTACTGTACAAAATATTTAAAATTTGCCACTCAAGTAACTTTCAAAGTCTAAACATGTATCCCTAAATTCAGTGATCTCAGTGTGTTTTTTTTTTTTTTCAGGGATAGTGTTTAGTGCTAACTTCGTAGGTAACATTATCAACAACTACGGAAGTTTTCACATTAATGCTTAGTCCCTCATTCAATTTTAAAAATGTGTGAAAATAAAAAGTATCCCTTTCTAAAGTTTACATTTCCTATTTTTAATTACTTAAAAAATTGTCTTACTGCAATATCTATGTAATGTCAATTTATGGCAAATTGTTGTGACTACAAATTCAGAGATCATCACCCTAGATTTTCATGTGTTTTATTTAATGTATTAGGGTCTAAGTAACACTCCTCCACTAGTAATAAGAACATTTGAGGTTTGCCCTCAAGAAATAGCAATATAATGATTAGCTACCAAGCAAAATATGGGCATTCTTGAGAGTGAGCATGCTGAGAGTTAGCAAATAAATCCACAGTAGGAAAACAGAGCTCAGAACTGTAAACCTCACATTGTTCTGGTTTCCCATGTCATTTCATTGTGAGTTACTGAATCACCCTTATAGCCTAAAAGCGGTGTTACAGCTCCCAAAGTGTTCAATAAAATGCATTTCAGCCCTTGAGAGATTGGCTTCCTTGCTCAGTACAGTTTGAATCAATATTAAATGAGTCAGTAGGCTTCTGGAGGTTTTGAAATATAAAACTGATTTTAGAATAAAACAGATATTTTTGTCTGTAATCATGGTAAATGACCAATGTAGAAGGCCCTTAGGTTTCAAGAGACTCTTTTATCTAATTTATTATAGAAATGTTATGAGTCATCTTAAAGGGGAGGGTTAACATGTAAACAATATCCACTTTAGGTAAGAACTGGTATCTTAAAAAGTGAACTAAATATAGTATAATGAATCTAAGTTAGAAATGATTGAAACACAATATTTTTCATGTAAACGAATTTAGGAAACCAAGCTTTGTCTCTCCAGTGAGACTTAGCTGTGGAGGGGATGGGAGACGCACCTCTGGCATCTAGAAATAGGGTTGGGAAAGAGGAGAGCAGTTCACATGCTTTTCCTGACCTTACTTTAGCTCTGCAGTTTGCTGTATAAAATGCATTCAAGATCTGATATCTGAGATCTATTGGGACAAACACCTGAAATAAAAATCACAAAGAATTTTTTCAGCAAATACCCAAATTATAGTCAGGTGGACTCTAACCGAACTCAGTTTATAAAAGAGATATCAGCATATAGTTGTCCTTAGCTTCATGTAATTATGGTAATCTTATAGCATCATAATTTACTCCAGTGTTACTTTAATGAGCACCTCTTTTAAATAAAAAGGAGTATAAATAGTTGAAATATGATGAGATTTGAGAAACTGGGATTTACAAAGGCTTGTGTTCCTTTTTTTCCAAATAATGTACTGCCCATAAAGAGGAGCCTACTCTACACAGACTTACTGTGGGCAGGGATCACACTCACCACTTCAGGTCATTCTTGCTGCACTTTATGAGGTCAGTATGGCTGCCTTCCTCAATTTACAGAGGACGTGCAGGCTGAGAGCAGAAGTAACCTGGGTACCGCCCCATAAGACTGTCTTTAAACCCTTCTGTTGTCAGCTGCCATTTTGCATTCAGAAAGAGATTCCAAGGTATTTCAAAAGTAGTGAAAGACAGAGAAAAAATGGACACAGCATTGGGGGAGAGGTTTGTACAATGGTACTAAGATGCTGACTGAAAGCAGAAAGAAGTTGTGGGTGATGGAGAGTAAGTAGGTGTTGGGACCATGAGGTAGAAGTGGGGGAAGACAAAGAGTTTGCTTTTGCAAATGTTACCATTGGGAAGAAACTGAAGATGCTTTGAATACAGTGTTGATAAGTTGTTATGGTTGAGTACTTAGTAAATTACTTTGATAATTTACTTAACAAAGTGTTATTTGATATCATGTAAGGTAAATACAGAAAAATTTTTATGTCAACCAAAGGATTAACTAAACCCACCAACTCCTAAACTCTGATGCCCAAGGCTCTGCATGTTTGAGCCCAGGATATCTCCCCAGCCTCATCTCCTTCTCTCTGTGTGCACCAGCGTGTTGAGCTCCACATTTGTTCATGAGCAGACTGAACAAGCATTAACCTCAGGGCCTTTGCACCCACTTTCCCTGAAATAGTCTTCCCCAAAACAGCACCTCCCTCTGCCATTGTACCCTCTGCAAGTACCATCCCACTTTCTAATCCACCACAAAATTTATTTTTCTCGATAACTCATTCCTACCCGATATTATACATTTGTTTCTTCATTTTCTTTGTCTTCTTACTAAGATTTGATCATCAAAAGAGAGAGGACTTGGTTTTGCTCACTGCTGCATCTCCTACACACTGGAGTAATGGAGATTTTGGGATCTGAAGTTAAGTAAAATAAAGTCAGAAAGAATTTGGAAAATTATGAAACAATATAAGAATGAAAGTTAAAATTTATTCAGAATATAAGAAATAAATAAATTGCAATGTTTAAAAATATGATAACACAGGCATTATAAAATCTGAAAAATAATTTTTGTTACTTTATGGATTGACCCATTTCTGTATATTTTTTCTCTACAGTTTTTGTTAACATACTCTTTGCCTTTTCAAATTATAACAACTTTTCAATATAATTTTTTATAGAGAGAATAGAACAATTATTTTGTCTTTTCTCTAACATGGATGATCAAATTTAAATTATTAAGAGTTTTAGTTCTCCTTGAAGAGCTCCTGATTTGTTAGTTGTATTCCTAGGTATTTTATTCTCTTTGTAGCATTTATGAATGGGAGTTTGCTCATGATTTGTCTCTCTGTCTGTTTTTGGTGTAAAGGAATGCTTGTGATTTTTGCACATTGATTTTGTATCCTGAGACAGGGAGGGGAACTTCACTCACTGGGCCCTGTTGAGGGGTGGGAGAACTAGGGGAGTCATAGCAGGGGTTGGGATTTTGGGGAGGGATAACAGTAGGAGAAATACCTAATGCAGATGATGGGGGGATGGATGCAGCAAACCACCATGATGTGTGTATACCTGTGTAACAGTCCTGCACAATCTGCACATGTGCCCCAGAACTTAAAGTAAAATTTTTTAAAAAAGAAAGAAACGTTTTAAAAAGGTTTTCAACCTCAAAATGTCTTATTACTAATGTCTTATGCATTTTAAAATTATTGCCAAATGCAAAAAAATTTCTCTAAGTTTCTTTAGCTTATGAACCATAAGTTTGGGAGAATAAGCCACAGAGTAGTTTCTGGCTGTATACATTTCCAGCCTTTTTGTCCTCCAAAACATACACATTTCCCAACCTAGGGGCCTCAGGATACGGATGTATTACATCATGACCACCGGCCCTGCACCTCTTTTCCAACGTTGGATGACTCTGTGCAATGGGCAGTAGGACTACTCTGGAAGCCATTTCTACACAGGATACTACAATAACCCAGACATAAATGGAAGTAATTATTGTCCTATAAATAGGTCCCAGCAAACATAGCCTGAACGCATCCCAACTAAACTTTCTTTAGCTCAGTTTCAAAAATAACCACAGCCAATTGAACACTACCCAACAGGACAGAAGGAAGCTGGGATGTAAAGAAGACAGCAGCCATACCTTTTGCAGTTAAAACATTTTGTTTTTGCACATTTGTAAATGCATGTGACTATGTGAACACAGTGCTAAGGCCCCTCCCAGAACCTGGAAAGGTATTTGTACAAGTAAGGGGCCTTGAAACTCTAGCTTTTATAGCTTCAAAGTAAATCCACTCCTGCCAGCACTTTATGGTACTTGTAGGTACAAAGTAGACAGTCAAAAAATGTTTGGCAAATGAATAAGTGAAAGAAAGAATCAAGCAATAAAGTTCATTTTAATTCATCTTTCTTAGCATTGCTAAATCAAACTGTCCTTCAAATTAAATGGGACCCATTAGCTATAAGTCACATTTATCATATTAAAACTACGCTAAATATCTGAGTGACTTGGGATGTATTCTCAGTACAAAATATGTCAAGGAGATTTATTAATTATAAGCACAGATATATTGACCTTTTCCTTTTTCTTACTATGGGGAAATTTAAAATGTCTATATAACTTTGCTACCCTATCAAGTGTGCTTTCTCACATGTATACTCTAAGCAGAGCCATTACTTGGAATGTCTTATTACTAAAATGATGGAAAAACTTTCTTCAGTGCATATGTTACATTTGCCTTTTTATGAAGGTCAAATACTACTCTGTGACATTTATTTTGTGGCTTCTAGGGGAAGAGTTGTGTGAGTATTTTTTAAGTGACATTGTAGTAGAAGGAGCTGAACAATTGAAGGCCTGTATTTTCCAGATGGGGCAAAAATATAGATTTATTCAAATTTTAATTTAACTGTAAAACAGAGTTCATGCTAGGAGGAAGACTGGGGCATCAGGTAAGAAACCCTGCATTGGGCTGGGCATGGTGGTTCATGCCTGTAATTCCGGTACTTTGGGAGGCTGAAGCAGGTGAATTGTTTGAGACCAGGAGTTCAAAACCAGCCTGGGCAATATGATGAAAACCCATCTCCACAAAAAATACAAAAATTGGCTGGATGTGGTGGTGTATTCTTGTAGTCCCAGCTACTCAGAAGGCTGAGGTCGGAGGATCACCTGAGCCCAGGAAGTTAAAGCTGCAGTGAGCTGAGATAGCACTACTGCTTTTTAGCCTGGGCAACAGAGTGAGACCCTATCTCCAAAAAAAGAGAAACCTCCTATTGAATGAGGGTTCCTGGCTTTTAATAAGCTCCTTTCATTCTCTTGCTCAGGGCTAGCATATCAGTCTCTCTGGCCATCAGAAAGTGCCTATAAAATCAAATGAGCTCTTGTAAATCTGACTCTGAGTATATATTTATGTGCTACTGAAAAACCATGTGCCACTTTCTGGACCTGGAGTCCATCAGAGAATGCCAGCATCAGAATGCTTCTTGCAAATGCTGATATTTTCCACTTGACATTCAAGTTGAGATAGTTGGGAGAAGATGAAAGCTACGGGGCAAATAATGGTATACTGACAGAAGAGTGGCAGCGTTCCTGCGAGGCTTTCCTTCACATGCTTAATTCAGGAAAATGGAATTCTGTGATGCTGCTAATGGAAATACAAGGCCTTGGTTGTACCCATCAATCAAGAATCACATTACAGGCAATATTTCCCACCTTTATGTGATTGTCTGTTTTTAACACTTTTTACTTTTTTAAAATTTCAAATTAATTTTGGGACCAAATTGAAAGATATATAATGGTTAGCATGAAAAGGCAAATATAGGTGCAGCCATCTTTTTTTTTTTTTTTTTGATATGCTGGGGAAAGAAAATATACATATCCATTTGAAGGTAGATTTTTCTGTTAGGTGATGTGTGATTGGTTGCAAATCACACTTTGAGGTATCCTTTCAGAGAGCATGCTCCTGAGCACATTCGCTTCCTGATTGCAGTAAAATCTTTTATAATCTCTGCCAGGTAATTTTCTGCTTACTACGACTTGAGGTAGAGAAAAAGAAATTAGGTCAACCCTTGTGGAAGACAGTGTGGCAATTCCTCGAGTATCTAGAACCAGACATACCATCGACCCAGCAATCCCATTACTGGATATATACCCAAAGGATTATAAATCATTCTACTGTAAAGACACATGCTTATGTTTATTATTATTATTATTCCCACCAATGATAGACTGGATAAAGAAAATGTGGCACACATACGCCGTGGAATACTATGCAGCCATAAAAAAGGATGGGTTCATGTTCTTTGCAGGGATATGGATGAAGCTGGAAGCCATCATTCTCAGCAAACCGACACAAGAACAGAAAACCAAACACCGCATGTTCTCACTCATAAGTGGGAGTTGAACAATGAGAACACATGGACACAGGAAGGGGAACATCACTCACCGGGACCTGTCAGGGGTGGGTGGGGGACTAGGGGAGAGACAGCATTAGGAGAAATACCTAATGTAGATGAGGGGTTGATGGGCGCAGCAAACTACCATGGCACATGTATACCGATGTAACAAATCTGCACATTCTGCCCATGTATCTCAGAACTTAAAGTATAATAATAATAAAATTTAAAAAAGAAATCAGTTTAAAAAGGTTAAGAAAATAAATAATAATTGTAGGCTGCCTGTTTAAAGCCCTTCACAGCATGTAAGTCTTGTTTATAAGTGAGTACAAGAGAGATAAAGCAAGTTGTGCTTTATCAGGAAAGCACAGACATATTTCAGCATGATTAGAAAAAGATAAAGATTTTTTTTTCTCCCCTTGGCTTCATTCAGCTGGTGTAATGAGCATTATTGATTAAAATGTTAGGATCAATAAAGATTTAAAATTGGAGTGGAGGAGACCTTAAGGAGGAGAAAAAGGTTATGATCTGTTGAGTAAGCTGGCGATTAAATGCTTTGTAGAAAATTGATTTTTTAAACATGAACTGTTAGTTATACTGCTTGGCCTTCATCAGCATAGACTGTTCTGCAGCTCACATGTACATGTAAAACAATATGCATCATTACCAGACTCACACACGAAAACTTTGTAAGCATCATGTGCAACTAGAACTTAATGATGAAGCGTTAGCCCACCTGAACATGTGATCATAATAATGAATTCATAATAATGAATTCCCTGTAATGGTAATGAGAAAGCTGCCTTTCAAGTCATTTAACAGCCAATAGAACTTACATGTTTCTCCTTAGAATGCAATTATGTGTAACCACGCTGTTGTATATGTCAGGTTCTTTCTAATATTACAACAGAAATATTTTAAATCCCGCTCTCTTTTTATCTTAATTGTCAGTATCAAAACCTACCAAATTCATTGGACTTCTGTGTTAGAGCCTCATAACCAAGAACTTCTGTGTTAGAACCTCATAAACAATGAGTTAGATATTTCTCCCATAGAAACAATTGCATTGTGGAACTTATTGTTATTTGAAGGTAAAAAACACTAGACAGAGCTAATACACAAATAAAACACCAAACTATAGGTAGGTAAATGCAAAAATGGAGAAAAGGCTAATTAAAATATGAATCTGTTAAAAAAAAAAGTAACTATAAGGACACATGCACACGAATTTTCATTGCAGCACTGTTTACAATAGCAAAGACCTGGAACCAACCCAAATGCCCATCGGTGATAGACTGGGCAGGGAAAATGTGGTACATATACACCATGGAATATTATGCAGCCATCAAAAATAATGAGTTCATGTCCTTTGTAGGGACATGGATGAATCTGAAAACCATCATTCTCAGCAAACTGACACAAGAGCAGATGATCAAACACTGCATGTTCTCACTCATAGGCGGGTGTTGAACAATGAGAACACATGGACACAGGGAGGGGAGCACTACATACTGGGGTCTATTGGGGGAAAATGGGGGAGGGACGGGTGGGTGGGGAGTTGGGGAGAGATAGCATGGGGAGAAATGCCAGATATAGGTGAAGGGGAGGAAGGCAGCAAATCACACTGCCATGTGTGTACCTATGCAACAATCTTGCATGTTTTTCACATGTACCCCAAAACCTGAAATGCAATAAGAAAAAAAAAAAGTAAAACAAAATTCATTAATACAAATTTTAGGAGAAGTATCTAAAATTAATGACAATTTTTATGAAATGTATGCAAAAGCTACCCTTAAAAGAACCACTTAGAGACCAGCACTTTAAAATGTTAATAAATGAACATAAGCTTTAAGGCTACTATAGAGATCAATGTGGAAGAACAGAAAAGAATGCCTTACAGAGAAGGAAAAGAACACAGGCTCACCAATCACTAAATTCTGGTTAGAACACTTTTCTCAGGGCTACTGTTGGTATCACGTTTCTGTAAAACTAGTTATATGTTTTTTGGGGGGAACTTTTACAAACACTCTTTTAGTTGGGTCCAATAAACACATTTAAAAAAACCAATTCTGACCTCAAGAAATAGTAATTTCATTGTTTATTTTTCTACAATATTTGTGCATAAATCAGTATAAATCTATTAACTATCAATATGTAGACATTAATAGTAAATATTCTTTAGTCATTTTTCTAAATTATATGAAATATCAAAGAATAATATTTAGTAATAAAACTTGTTCTAATTCTGGTTAATTTTCTGTAGATAAGTGCTCTTATAAACATAGTTCATCATGGATTTGTTTTAAATTTAAATACTTAATTTCTGACCCCAGTACTGTGTCTTTATAATCTATTTTTAAACTGGTGTTCTATGTAGAAAAACCAGCGGTTCATTGTCTAGTTGCTTTGATTTTGGCTGGTGCTTTCTGATTTTGTGATTGGTAATCCAGATAGTCTCAAAGGGTGTATCAGGAACTGTGGGGTCTGACTTGCCCTTACCTTGGCCCCCAGGTGCACCCTGAGCGTGACGCTGGAGCAAGCGATCATTCTGGCCAGAAGCCATGGACTGCCACCTCGCTATATCATGCAGGCTACAGATGTGATGCGGAAGCAGGTAGGTCTCATGCAGACTTGAGGAGAGTTGTTTTGTAGGCCATGGACTAAGATTCCTTTGTTCATTTACCAGGTGTCTGACAGGTGCCTGGATGTGATGGGCAGTTCACTAGGCTCAGAGGTAACTCATAAATGAGAAATGCTGCCAGGGAGAAGATGCTGCAGGCACCAGTCTAAGGTTCTGCAAGAATCTTAGACAACTCTGGAAAAAGGGATATCTAGGTGGTAATCTGCAGGCAGAAAGGGATTTGACCAAGTGGAATGGGGCAGCAGTGAATTTGGTGCTTATATAAGGAACAAGTGAAAGGACATATGGCATTTTCTGGTAATTGTTGATGGTAAAGCTGGGGGTGGAGAGGGACAGGGGCAAGGAAGAAGACGAAATAATTTAGGGCCCTGGTGGCTTCTGGCAACCACCAAGGAACTTTCATGCCATACTCAGTGTGTACGTTATTCTGAGGATAAAGAACCCACCTCGAATTTTCATTTAGGGAATAAGTAGCAGCATTTAGGGAATAAGTAGCAGTCTTTGGACCATCTCTGGGTCACTGGAGTACTCATAGGTGAGAATATACTCTCTTATAAATAGAATGAGCTTTATACAGTAACCCAATGGTATTCTAAGTGTGGCGTTTAGTTTTTAACCCTTAAACTTATTTAAAAAAAAAAAAGACAAAAACAAAAATCCCCTAAGCTCCAATTCACTAATTAAGAAAATGTGCTCAACCTAGCAGAAAACACTTAACCTACAGAAAGACAAAAGAAATCAAAAGA
Organism: Sapajus apella; assembly: GCF_009761245.1. Taxonomy (NCBI): domain Eukaryota; kingdom Metazoa; phylum Chordata; class Mammalia; order Primates; family Cebidae; genus Sapajus; species Sapajus apella. The sequence goes on from NW_022436975.1 coordinate 19,042,692, forward strand.
CCTAAATTTTCTATTTTATTCTACCACCTTTTCTTTGGGCTACCACAGAAAAATGATTTAACAAATTTCTCTACTTGCTGACTTGGTTTGAGTTGCCCAGTGACAGTGAGTTATTTAATTTTTAAGATATGCTTTGTAATTATGACTACTTTGTTTATTGGAAGCTTAGTGTCTAACTCTAAGGCAAACATATAAATCCCCCTGGGCTTGCTCCCAAGACTGCACTGCAGAATGCCCACAAAGCCCATCAAAAAATCAGCTGAAGAGGCCAACATCAAACTGGTGTCTGCAATTCAGAGATCAGGCACAGGGAGAGCATATACATTGGTACTTCTGGTTAGGACTCAGGAGCTGAAGATTAAAAACCAAGATCTTTGAAGGTCCAAGAGAGATTTGCTAAGTAAAGGTTAGAGCTACGAAACATGTGATGTGCCATAGGCCAGCTGGGAAGGGTAAACACAGATGTGATTTGCCAGCAGGTTTAGGAAGGACTTTTGGATATATATACAAATTCTGTTTTAAAAAGTAGGTCCAAGTATACTTATGATTATCCATATCAGAGTTGAGATTTAGGTTGCCAAGAAATACAGAAAGAAATTAATCGCCTTTCTGTTTGATTGTGTTATATATTAGAGTAGGTTTGTAGGAAGACTTAGGAAGTACCATCTAAAAATTATAGTTTATGGCAAGCAAAAGAGACTGGAATTTACCTTCTTATAGAATATTCCACAAAGGAGGTAGTTATGAGTTGGTGACATATCCATTTCTACTGTACAGATTTGAATAGTAATAATTATATCAAATATTTTAACTTCTTAAAATGGAAAATGGAAATAGAGAAAATAGAGATTAAAGTAATATTGATATTATGTATGCCCTAATGACTCACTTAACTGATATAAAGCTCTTTAAAATAAAATGTAAGTTATATTTATATAGTATTGTTATATTGCTATGTAGTATAATTTAAAAAGACTCAAAAGTCACGGGGTTCCTTATAAAATTCCCGTTGACACATAAACCACACTATTTTTTTCAGTATATATAACTTATTCTTCCCCTTAATTTTTTTTAAAGTGAATACATTTGGAATAGATAGCTTGCTTCCTTTTATTATTTGTTCCTCTGCCGCAAGTTGTGACATCCCAATGGCTATGAGAGGCAAAGAATGAAGCCGTTATAACTTCTTTGTGAAAGATCCTGGGACCCTCTTTTAGGGAAACTAGACAGACTGGTGGTCCCAGAGATTTCTTCAACAGTTCCCCTGTCGCCGATTCTCCTTCCAGTATTCAGCAGTAGCAAACAGTGAGATTTGTGGGTGAGGTCCAATCCACAAGCCAACTCTTACCTACTAATGATTTAAGAAGTTAGAATGCAAGTCTGAATCAAAGGTCTAGCTTGGATTTTTCTCTCCTTTTTACCTTTCAACTTCAGGGACAATTACTTAACAATTTAGATTCAGCTTTTTAGAGACCAAGTGGTTAGATATTTGTTATCTTCAGTATATGTTGAAGTATTTGTATTATTGCATTATCAAATTTAAATTATGATATATTAAAGAATATTATCTATTAATGTTTTATAATATATGAATGAATAATATAATGATAAAACTAAGATTTTTAGGTTTTTTTGAGAACAAGAAGCTTTTTGGCATGATTTATTGTTCTTATTTTAATTGCAGTATGGTTTTTCTCTATAGATTTTGTGTATATACTTTTCATAGAGTTGTTATTTTAACTCACTGCTTGAGTTTGAAGGAAAGATGAAAGACAGAAGAGAAGGGTACTATGGCTTTCACATATTTTGGTAATGATTATAACAACCTTAGGCAGCACTTTATGTAACCAGCTGATTTGAGTAATAAAAGGCTTACAATAGAAACTGTCATTTACATTATAAATTTAGTTTTCTATGCTGTAAGTTATATATTCATAGTGTTCTTTGATGGCAGCCTATAAAAAATGTCCTCTTAAACTTTTTAATAAAAACTGGGATTCCAAAGTATCTTGACTCCTTATCTACAGTATCAAAGCATCACACTAAGCACTAAGAACAAAGATATGAGGTTGATGTTGTCCTTGCCTAATCTCATGATGGACACATGCATAGGAAAATCACCATGCCATGGGCACAAGCAAGCAAGTCTCTACCAGGTATCCGACATCAGTGTTTTCAAGACTCAGAACAGGGAGTAAGTGAGTAGACCGTGAGCCCCTCCCTGGCTGGGATAAGTCTTACTGATTTTGGAATCACAGTTTCTCAAAATAGTACCTAGTACAAAGTAAATGCCAAAGGACATTTGTTCAATGATTTCATTCTAACTAGGATGGTTGGAGAAGGGCTCAATGCAGGTGAGTTTATGATAGTGGCTAAGAGCACAGAGTATGTTTCTCTTTTGTTTTAGATTCAAAGAGAATGTGTGCAGGTTTGTTACATGGATATGTTACATAATGTTGGGGTTTGGGCTTTGGTCGAACCCATCACCCAAATAGTAAACATAATATGCAATAGATGATTTTTTAAATCCTTGTCCCACTTCCTTCCTCTCCCCTCTTGGAGTCCACAGTGTCTGTCGTTTCCATCTTTATGTCCATGTGTACTTATTGTTGAGTTCCCCACTTAAAAGTGAGAACATGCAGTATTTGATTTTCTATTTAAGTGTTAATTCACTTAGGATAATGGCCTCCAACAGCAGTCATGCTGCTGCAAAGAACATGATTTTGTCCTTTTTATGGCATATAGTACTCCATGGTGTATATGTACCACATGTTTTCTTATCCAGCCCACTGTTGATGGGCACATAGGTTGATTCCGTGACTTTGCTATTGTGAATAAAAAAGAACAGACTCTTGAGTCAAGCGGCCACAATTTCAATTCCAGCTCCAGTGTTTACTATCCGGATGATTCAGGGGAAGATTCTTCGCCTCTTTGGTACTTAGTTTCCTCAATATTAAAACAAGAACAATAATAGTACTTGTTTCATAGTGTTGTTGTGAGAATTAAATAAATAGACATACTTAATGCACTTAAAACAGTACCTGATATAGTGAATGACCAATCAATTATTAACGAAGATGATATTTGGTTTGGAACTTGGAGGATAAATACGATGCATACAGGAAGGGAAGGGGTCAGGAAGAAGAGGGAGAAATATCAGCAAGGGCATAAAAACACAAGTAGCTGGCATGTTGAGTCTATGAACAATATAGATTAATTCAAAGTGAAATACGCCAATTGATGTCTTCACCATGACAAGCATCAGCTTTATTTGAAATCTTTTAGAAAGCAAACGTTTTTCTTAATGGAATTACGTAACGAAAATATTATATAAAATTATAGACAACAAGCATTGTACACAACTACTTCACACTAGTCAATAAATCTGTTTTTCACAGGCTATGATTTAGGAATTCTAAAACTAATTTATGTGTTACTAAGAATAAACAAATAAGATATTGTAAATAACAAGAAACTGATTTCTCTCATTGAAAAAAAGTTTACAGATAAGGAAAGGAAGAAGGCTGCAATCTGGAATGAACCCTATGTTACTGGATTGAAATCACATGTATCAGTATGAACCGATAAAAACACACACAGACGCATACAAATATGGATAGATGGAGAAATGAATATAGATATATGAGTATGTTAGTATTTGTAAATTAGCTTTGCCAACTGGAAAGCCCTAGTTGCAGTTATTCTGCCAGTAGTAATGAGCACACTGAATGTCCAAATCTTGGCTTCTAAATACTATTCTCCAATGAAAAGAGCCAGGACCCCTTGGAGAAATGGTAAATTACCAGATGAGACAAAGAAGATGAGCCTGGAACATCTCGAGGTGCCATAGAATAAAGGAGCACTAAACAGCGATGGCAGCATATCAAAAAGGCACAAGAAACAACCAGAAAGAGCTCCCAGTGGCCAAAACTGAAACAATTTTAGCAAAAAACAAAATTAATAAAAGTATTGGATTATATCCCATGGAATAAAATAATTATGAGTCCATACTGATTTAAATATATACTTGAATAAACAAATAATTTGGGGAGAAGAGATTACTCTTTCTAACGGGATTCCAGTTCCTAAATATGACAATATTATTGTTGTAGACAAGATACACCAACAGAGGCTGAAATCAGTGAGTGAAAGTTTGAAGAGAAACAAGACATTGCACAGTCTCCTAGTATATCCCCAAACATATTTATTAACTACAAAAAAAGAAAAAGGAAAAGAAATGAGTAACTTTGCAGTGGCCAAATCTGGCAGACATCAAAGTGATGAAAAGTTAATGCGAGCAGTGATAAGATATGCTGGCATCTTGTAGGCCCTGATAGGATGCATTAGTAAGGGCATGACATCACTTCTACGATTTTCCTGCCCAAGTGCATTTCCTGCTTCTAGTCATGAGCAAACATCAAATCAACCCAAACTGAGACATTCTGCAAAGTAATGACCAATACTTATCAAGAGTGTTAAGGTCATGAAAGGCAGGAAGCAGCTAAAGAACTGTCACAGATTGGAAGGGACGAAGGCGATGTAAGCAAAAGGCAATACGGGATCTTAGGTTGGATCTTGAAACAGAAAATAGGCCTTGGTGGGACAAAATGGATAAGTTTCCATAAGATGTGCAGGTTAGTTGATAGTACTGTGCCAACGTTAATTCTTGGTTTTGTGGTTAAGGGAAGAGTTAACATTAGGGAAAGCCACGTGGAATATATAAAGTCTGGGTTCTGTTTATATTTTTCTCTAAGTCTAAAACTACTTCAAAATAAGAAGCTCTCCTTGTTTGTTTTGTTTTTATTTAAGATTGGTCAAGTGCAGTGGTGAGAAGTAGGGGAAAGAACAGAACAATGAGCTTAATTATCTGTAACTGCCTGTGAACAGTCAGTTGAGATAACTGTTTTTGGATCAGGCAAAATAGTTTTTCTTAACTCCTTAACTGCAATTCCTAAATTTCTTCCCACCTTTCTTTTTGATGCCACACCCACTTCCCTTTTGCTTTTCTATTTTAGGACCTTTTTAAGAGAATGTGTTCTTTTTTTTTCCCCTTCTTTATAGCCTATTTCTTTTCTTAGTTCAGAATTCAGTAGCTGGAGAGAGAGTTTCAGAGGTTTTGAACAACTCTGCTTAACCTATTCCCAACCCCAAACTCTGGTGTTCACTCCTATGTAGTAAGTAATTTTCATGAGGAACTGAAGTGATTATAACTTCATTCATGAATTTGACAGACTGTGAAGACATTTTCATTGCCAAAGTAGATTGTGTCATAAACTCTGAGGCAGAATTATTAGATTTCATAGATCTGCATAGGCATGGCTTGTCCAGAAATTGCTTTAGAAGTAGTTAAGAAAATATGTTTTTGCTAAATACTAGTAAACTTAAAATAGTTAATGATAGGTAAGAAGAAAACAGGGGCACAAGTGTGATTCAACTGTGATTTCTGTTCCAGAAAAGTGGTAACACAAAACAGGTGTTTATAGTATGCTCATTTACTATTTTTAACATCTTTGTAACATTTTGATCTGTTTTTCTTTTTTTTTTTTTATTGGAGACAGGGTCTCACTCTGTCTCCCAGGCTGGAATGCAGTGGTGCAAACATGGCTTACTGTAGCCTTGACATCCTGGGCTCAAGCAAACCTCCCGCTTTAGCCTTTCCGGTAGCTGGGACCACAATTGTGTGCCACCATGCCTGACTAATTTTTGTATTTTTTGTGGAGACAGAGCCTCACTGTGTTTCCAAGGCTGATCTCGAACTCCCAGGCTTTAGTAATCTTTCCGCCTCGGCCCCCGAAGTGCTGGAATTACAGGCATGAGGCACTGTGTCTGTCCTGTTTTCAATATCTGAAATATTGATTACTTCTACAAATAAAACCAAAGCAACATAACAGCACATTTTTATTCTTAAAAGCATTGATTTTGAAAATGCTCAGATGGCAATATCTATCTTCCTCTTAATCTCTCTTGATGTTAAAGACATTGTTGGAATAAGTATCCTACACACAAATGTTAACGGTATGTTAAATTATTACTAATACACTGTAGGGATAAAAGTGATTTTCCTGACTTTCAGGGAGCAAGAGTTCAGAATACAGCGAAGAATTTGGGAGTTAGAGACCGGACCCCACAGTCTGCACCAAGGTAAATGCATCGCCTGCTCTGCCCTTGACCAAAAGATTTGCCAGCATTTTCTAGGCAGCATTCCTCCGCTAATGCAACAGACCTAGGATGTACCCAGTGTTGTACTGATTGTAATTACAAAGAGTGCCCTTAAAATACCCAGTAGCTAACTGTGATAACACATAAATGCTCTCAGAAATAAATGGCTATTATTCTATTTTACAAGTTCTATCATGAATTCAAAAGGAAAAGCTCACACAGGCACTACTAAAATTTGTAATCTAGCTTTGCCAAACAACCAAAATGCTATTTTCATTTATACTTCTGTGACTGCACATGCTGTTCCTTCTAACATGATTGCCTTTCCCATATGTGTTTGTATGGAAAACTCCTATATCACTGAAGAATCTAGCATAAATATCATTTTCTCCTTGGAGTCTTGCTTGAGTTTCCTTCCTCTGGTACTCCCTTAGCATCTCGTGGTATTGACCTATGATAACCTTTATCATATGTAGTTGCAGTGTATTGTCACATTTTCTTTGCCCAACCTGAACATGAGTTCTCTGGAGACGGATAATTTTTTTGGATTTTATTTATTACTCATCATATATCTGAACAGATTTCAAGAATGTCTGAATGAAGAAATGAATGAATGAGATTTTTGTTTGTTATCTCAAATATTTACAGTCCATACAGCATCATAAGAAAGGACTCCCATTGACCTTTAAAACAAATGAACATAATTAATAACCACCAGAGAAATGTTATGGCTTTTACTTCCCTGGTAATGAGGGTAGGCAACCAGCTATCTTGAAGTGGGGAAAAGCTAAATAATTTCTTTTACATTTGATTGCTTTTATACATTGGTGTTTTAACCAAAAGTAGGCTCCTCCAAACATAGCCACAGACAAAACACTATTTCCGTTTACAGAGCAGTTACCAGAGTGAGAATGATGGCTGCAGCATTTATGAAGTTACATTTCATTCTGAAAAATCATGTGGGTAGTGAAAGTGCTTTCACAGGGAAAACATATTTTCCCCCTGAAAATGGATGGGGCACTCATGTTCTAATTGCATTTATTTTTAGTGCTGACTCCTAACTCTATTTAATCCACAAGTTTTGTTAATGTTGCCTTTCACAGTGGATTAGGTTAGAATCTAAGACTTTATATTGCTAAAGGATTATTTTTACATATGTATTCTCCATCCAGCATGTTGGGAGGCATGGTAAATTTGGATAATAGACCCAGTGAAGTGTTAAAATTCCAACAAGAAAACAAAATCATGGTTCAGCAAGGTCTTCTTAGCTAGACCTGGAAAACTAATAAACAGTGGCAGAGTGGGTGGTATCCGACTTCAGCACCATGCCCTGATCAGTAAACCAATATGCAAGCTGAGCACAAGAAAAGAATCCAGTGAACTTGCTTTTTTAAAAAAATTGGGTTATGTTTGAAACACTTGAAGTGAAACTCAATAAAATGAGCCAGCCATGAAGTTGACATTATCTACCAGGGAGTAATAGGCCTGAGAGATAAGAGTCATTTTTAAAATGTATTTTATTTATTCTTTCTTTCATTCTGCAAATATTTATTGAGGACCTAAGAGATGCAAAACACTCTGCTATGCCCCAAGGAGAGTATAAACCTGATTTACAAGTAGCCCTGGCCCTCATGAAGCTTTTCGTTAAAAAGATGAGGTGAAGAAGGCATAATTACAAGGAAAGGTAGAATGCAAGAATCACCCTGTGGTGGGTGCAGAGAATGCCAAGGAGCACAGAGGGGCTGGAATCTCTTCCAGCTGAGGACCTGGACTCCGACCCAAAGATACTGAGTTGAAGAATACATTTGGAATTCAAGGCAAGGCCATCCATGGGCAAAACTGGGATAATGTTTCTGGAAACATTCTTGGAACTGAAGTTTTCTATCTCTGCCTGAGATAGTATTTGGTTCAAATCCTCAACCCATCCCTGTCAGAGTTTTCCTCTCACTATACACTTGACTTTTAAAAAGTTTACTCAGAGTACATATGTTGAACGTCTGCTATGTGTCTATAGGTGTCAGGCCCTTGTTAAGTGCTAGAGGACTGAAGACATAATGTCCTCTGCCAGTTGTTGAACTGTAGCAGAGCAACAATGGAATAGAATAAAAATAGTCCACAGTGTGTGATAAAAAGTAAGATGGAAATAGGCACAGACTGTCATGAGAGCATGGAGAAGGAGTATGGTGTAGCCTAAGGACAGAGAGAAGAGGTCACAGAATATTCCTGGGCCAGTCCGTATTGTAATGCATGTCCCATGCAGGGGATGCAAGAGCACTAAGGACCAGAGAAGACAACATTCTGAGAACTACACTTAGACCTCAATGACTGGTGGTCGAATGTGATTCAAGTGCCATGTGAAGTGAGGCTGGAGATGTAGGGGCCAGATCAGAAGAGACTTGCAGAAGTACAGAAGAGTTTTGGTTTGAACTTGAAGACAGCAGGGAGGCATCCATAAGCAATCTTCCTATCTGGAAGACTTGAATTTTGGAATTCATCTCTGGCAACTTCAGGAGGGCCCATTTGAGGACAGCTAAGACTGAAGCAGAAGCTTAAAAAGATTATGGTAATGTTGAGGACCAAGAAGAGAGGATGGATTAGAGAGATATTTAGAAGACAGAATTGATACTCTTTGGACACTCATTGGATGAAGGAGTTTATAGAAAAGGAAGATTCTAGGATGACTACCAAAACTTTGGCTTGGATAATGAGGTGCTGATGGTTCTTTCCTCTGAGACAGTGGGTACAGAGGGGAAGCACACTCACGGGGAGGAGATGGGAGTTCAGCTTGGTAGTAGTGAGATGAGCATCAGTGGTCATCCCTGGAGAGCACATTGTGGATGGTCAAATATACTGGTCAAAAGCCAAGGAGAAAAGAATAGGTGGCGCTATAGTCCTATGAGTCATCAATATTTAGGGGGTAGGTGAAGACACAGAAATCAGTTCTGTTGCCATGATGAATGGGTAAGAGAGACTGAGAGAAGGTCAGGACACCTCCAGGGAATGCCAGCACTGAAGAGAAAGCAGAGGAGGCTACAGAATCTAGTGAGCCACGGACAGGAGACGGTTGTTCTGGAATTCAAAAAGGAGCAATCAGCCATAGTCACACTCCTGGAAGAGTGAATCTAATAATTTAGGAAATCAGAAAGCTAGAAAGCAGAGTATCAGAGTTTAATAATTCTGAGATAGGTAAAGCCAGCTCTGGAGAGGGATGTTTCTTGGACACGCTTGGCTCCAATGCATTTTGCATCTTCCCCTTTAGCAATCTCTGTCTAAAAGATGTGTCCAGAATTGCTCTTGGCATTGGGGAATTAAGATGGATGGGAAACACTTCATGTACTGAAAGAGCTTGCAGCCTAGTAGAATACAAAGACAAAATAAATTTAGAGAATCAAGTGAATGGGTATCGTGATAGGATGTATGTGAGGTCAGGGTACAAAGGACCTTCCCCCCACCCCCAGCTTCATACATTGCTCTTCAGAGAAATAAGCCTCTCTTCCTCAAGAACCAAATACTACCTTCCAGATGTCAGATTGCACATCCAGCGCACTGGCTTTATTCTCTATTATGTCACAAAATCTGGAACTCTTGTGCTATGAAAATCTGATTTTCTTTATTTGTTTAATTGGAAAAGGGCATTCTATAGTGGCTAAAAGTGAAAAAAATGGGCCAAGCATGGTGGCTCATATGTGTAATCCTTGCACTTTGGGAGGCTGAAGTGAGAAGACTGCTTGAGACCAGGAGTTCAAGACCAGCCGGGGCAACAAAGCAAGACCTTGTCCTTACATAAAATAAAAAATAAAATAGCCAGGCATGGTGCCGTTTGGCTGTGGTCCCACCTACTCAGGAGACTGAGATGGAAAGATAGCTTGAGCCTGGGAGGCTGAGGCTGCAATGAGCTATGGCTGTACCACTGCACTCCAGCCTGGGAGGGACAACGGAGACATTGTCTTAAAAAAAAAAAAAAAAAAAAAAGGTTAAAAAAAATGGCAGTGTGACCTTATTTAGTCAGGTTTTTTCCTCTCTGAGACTCAGTTTTCTCATATGTGAGATGGGGAGAATTGCCCTGGGACAGACTGTTATTGATGCTTTAACCTTGAAAGAGGCATTTGTTTTGTGGCCTCCTTTCACATGGCTTTTATTTTTGCTATGTGGAAGGTGAAAGGCATCATCTGTAGCATGAAGTTGGAAAGTTCTGCTCTCGGCAGATTTGTGTTTGGGCTGGAAATTTGGGCTACCTGAGCCCACGCAAGAATAGGAGAAAGAGGCCAAAAACAGACCTTTTTGGTGCAGGGCCACAGATGTGCATGAGTGGAAAGAGAACACAAAAGGGCCCCAAATGTTGGGCAGACCAAGGCCTTACACTGCCCAATAATTTACCTGCCAAAAAATAAATGTTTCAGTGCAGGATCAGAGTCAAACTCTTACCTATTACATTTCACTTCGAAACTTCATCTGCCTATTCTAAATTCCCAAAGCTCTGCAATTTCCATTACAAATGTGTCTGAACTCAAATAACCCTGAGTCACTTCCAAGAAGCCTGACAGAAGCTGAATCTGCCCAGTTCCACAATACCCAGAGCTATTATTTCATTAGGTGATCACAGGGAGTAGCCTGTTCTCCAATTTGCAAGGCAGACATTTCAAAGACTCGACTACCCAGTGCTATTAGTTACATTACATGGAAATATGCTGAGCAAGGTAATGGAATGTGATGGCTCAGCCCAGATCTCATGGGGCAGGATATTTGCCACCCATCTTCCCGTTCCTGTCCTACGTGAGTAAACCCATTGTGCCTTTTCATTCATTAGGCAGCACTGTCTGGGAAATAAGAGGAAGGAAATTAGGAAGAAAAGAACCTTCTGATCATTTTATTATCCCAGCCTGGCAATGTAATTTGAAGTAACACCATATTCTTCAGCTGCAAAAGAACCTTTGAAGTACATCAGGTCAATGTAATGTGATCTTTTCTCCGGGAAGGATGAAATAAGCTTTTTCTGATGTGAGATGTCTTTATTTCAGTACTCACCTCTTGCATGGAGATAACATGTAGAGCATAAACCACCTTCCAGACTTGAAATACATTTTGCAAACCTACAAAGTCAACAGCTTCTTCTGCATGTTCTCATACTAGGAAAGCTCTTTTTGTTAACCAGATTTATAACTCAATATTAAATATTGCTCATTCTTCTCTTTTGATTTATAATTAGCATGGGATTAAATGTCAAAGAGAGAGGAAATTTATAATTTGCTAAATTGGTCAGCAATTCACTGAAGCTGTTTTCAATGTAGTTGGTAAAAGGGATTGAATCACTACAGCTACAGTCCTGAGTTTGGAGTGCTTTTATGAAAAGATGCAAAGTGGAAATCTGCACCTTACATTTTCACATCATTAGTGCAAGCTCTGCAGTGGGACCAGTGTGGCCATGGGTGCTGTTTAGAGAACAGGTGTAGTCCAATCCAGCACTATAGGGCAGCTAATCAAGCTCTCAGGATATACCGTAAGTAATGTGTATGACCTTGGGGTCACTAGGGCTATCAGGCAGCTATTATGTTCACTTGTATTTTGCTTCTGCTATTTTCATTTAACCACTTATAAGAACGTGGAGCATTGGAACTTGTGTGACCCTAGTTAACCCCCCTGAGCTTTCCTTTAATGCTGTATAGTCTTGAATAACTAGATCCGGGCTGCAACGGGAAGCATTTCCAGGCATTGACATGGTTCAAGTGGATTCCTTGACCCACTTGGAGAGTCCACTGTTGGGTGAGTAGGCCCTGGGCAAAGCTGGACAATTTGTCCTTAGAAGACTCTAGCCAATTGTGCCTTTGGAATTTAGGCCTCAGGAATCTTGCCATGTCAGCCTATTCACAGCAAACTGCCTATATTCTGGGGTTAGTACAACAGGAAGCACATTTCTAAAACTAGTCAGAAAATCAGTAGACTCCTATGAGATAGGTGATATCCTGCTACAAGATAATCATGATAGACATGATGGTAATTATCATAATCATATCATTTCCTGGAATCCAGAGAGCAGGTTTTACCACGAGTGTGGTGAATAGCCTGGGTGGTCGGCATTGGAGAAAAAGTAGCGGGTTTAAAAAATTCAGCATTGCTTTACCCATAGCCATCAAGATGTGCACAGAGGCACTGGTGCTTTCTAAATCACAGAATCTAATTTATGGAGTTTGCTAATTCATATGTTGTTTTTTGTGAAATAGACAACTGACCGTGACTCATGAAACAAGAGATTATCATCAGTGTATTTGTTCTACCAGTAAAAACACCTTTGGCAATGGTAATACACTAAGTCACTGTCAAACTTTCCCATGCCTTTTCTAGGCTGTACAAGCTGTGTGAGCCGCCTCCCCCAGCTGGAGAAGAATGAAAAGAAATCTCAAGAAACCAAGCAGTCAGAAGCTCCTGAATGCTGGACTAGATAACACTACATGCTGGCTAAACATTCTCCACTAAAGATAAATAAATGCATTTTTTTTTTCTCTAAATCTCCCATTGCAAACAAGTAGTGTTCAGTTTATACAGATATTTATGCTGGAAATGGATAGGAGTTCAGTCAGACAATTTAGCTTCACAAAGTGATGTTTCTCTGTATTGACATTAAGTATTCACTTTTAGAGTAAAATCCATCCCTGGAACGTAAACAAAAAAAAATAGAGATTTCAAAATTAACCACCATGGCTCTTCTCCAATTCATTACAATTGTTTTAGTGTGTTTGTTTTCATCTTTTCCAAGTGGATGCATGTAATAATGGAGAGTTCCTCCTGAAGAAGGGTATTATTGAAGAGACCCAGCCACACTTTGCAAATCATCATGAAAAATGTTAAGGACAAGATAGACTGTGTGGTATAGGTTTTCAGTCCCCAATTTGCAAGAGAGAAAGTGATTAATGTGTAAAAAGTGGGAGAACATGCTTTACTCTTTCTCCTAAGGGCTTATTTCTTATTCGAGGAGAAGAGATCTGACAGAGAGCTCCAGCAAACCTCACTTTCTTCTAGCTGCCTTCAGGCACCTTTTATGATTGTGGACAGCTCCACCAAGTCAGTGCTATCCTTGGTGTCTGCAATGGGCATGGCTTCCTTGGGCCATGAATACTGGGTGCTGTGCTACAATGGCCCTGGGGATCAGAGGAGTGCAGGGAGGGGAACCAGGATGAAGAAGAGGAAAATAAGTCTATTTCAAAACTTAACCTTTAACTTAGATAAGCAAAAGTCTTAATTTTATGAAGGCTCTCATATGAGAAGTAAGACTCTTAAAAGAATACACCGTCATGAGAATTTTTCTGTCAAAGTATATGTATCAGATATGAAAATAAAGCTTTATTTGTACTTTAAAAGTACCATTAGGGACCTTGATAATTTGTAGAAGCACAAGGTGTATTCTATCCTCATTCTAAAGTATATATTATGTTTATCATTTCTACATTGATACAATAACATTGTTTTAGCATAGTGAATACAGTAACATTTATTTTAAATCCATAATTTTCAAAACAAAACACTCATGATTGTGATAATGTGAGTTTATGCTAATTTAGTATGTGAAATGCTTTTCATATCTAAAGTATATGCAAACCATTGTTAATTTTTGTGTGTGTGTGACGGAGTCTCACTGTTACCTAGACTGGAGTGCAGTGGTACAATCTGAGCTCACCGCAACCTCCACCTCCCGGGTTCAAGCCATTCTCCTGCCTCAGTCTCACTAGTAGCTGGGACTACAGGTACGCACCACCACACCTGGCTAATTTTTATATTTTTAGTAGACACAGGGTTTCACCATGTTGCCAGACTGGTCTTGAACTCCTGACCTCAAATGATTTGCCCTTCTCAGCCTCCCAAAGTGCTAGTATTGCAGGCATGAGCCACTACATCTGGCCCATTATTAAATTTTGATTTATGAAATTTGATCATGATTTTCAAACTATTATTAAAAACCTTCATCATTAGCCATTATGTATTGAATAATAAAAGTACCATGTTACATGTGTATGCGATGTTTGTATACCACCAGGCAAGGTAATAATAATTGTTATTTGGCAAAGAAGCTCTTGAGACTTTTGTGAGAAGTTCACATATAATGAAAAACAAGGAACCTAACATCAGAGTTTTCAAGAAAAAGTTGAATATTTTGAATTTAATAAAGATACATTTACATAAATATCTGAACTTTCAAGGATTTAACATTCATAGGGATAATGAGTGAACACAGCTGATTAGCTAGCAAGTCCTTTCACATTGTCATGACTGCTCATCACCATCCTGGAAGCAGTAATCCTCATTAGAGGCATGAAAGTCTCATTAAAACGATTTTAGTCATACTTTGCCATATTTCATGGGGCAAATTATCAGCTATTATGGTAATTATAAGTTAATGTATTTTATGTTTTTAAGGATCTAATTTCTTTAGAATAGAATGTACTTAATATTATTTTAGGGTTAAACATAAGTGTATCATCTATCATTCTTGGTTCTCACTAAGTGCTCAAAAATTAGTAATGGTTTATATTAACATCAGTCACTAGGATTTCTGATCATAATAAAAATCGTAGCTAACACTTATTAAGGGATTACTGCATGCCCAGTAATATCTCCAATTGCATTGCCTGTATTCTGTTGTGATTGCTTCACTTAATCCTCATAATAATGATGTGACATGGTACTCTTTTTTTCACACCCATTTTTAGAGTTGAGGAACCAAAGCAAAGAATAGCCCAGTGACTTGCATTTAAGTCACATGATTGACAAAGGGTAGAAGCAAAATTTGAACCCAGGAAGTCTGCCTTCTTAATACATTATGCCACTTTACCTTATCAATATAAGAACTATTATAATATGACAATTATTTGTAAGTAAATTTGGAGTTAGGTGCCATGTGTTGTCATTAAATTATACATCTTATATTCAAAACAGGTGAATGGAAACATGTAAAATGCTTTAAATCTATGAAAATAATAGGATTTCCTGGACATTTTACAATTCTGGATGAATATTTTGAGGCAACTCAACACTGTTGCAATCTGAAAAACTATTTTGTATCATATTCCTCATCATCAAAAATGACAGTTTTAGATAGTACATCACATAAAACTTGATTATAATTCCAACACAGTGATAACAGTAAAAAAATACCTAATGGATGAATGAATAACGATAGTTTTCTTCCAAGGCCATATGTACCTCCATGTGACATTGGGCACAACCTTGAGTTTTTAGGATGTGTTTACCTTAAAGCTATATGCCACTCTATTACCAGTTCACCTTCAAATGCTGCTAAAACCTGCTAACTTCTTCCAAATCCTTAGCATATACAACTCCCTTCCCAACCTAAAAGGGAAGGTCATGCATAGAAATTGTGGATCTTAACTTAGGACCTGACTCAAAAATAATTGTAAGCTAGAAATTCATAGTCAATACATCTTAAGCATTCTATTATATTTTATTAATTTTTCTACTATTAACTGCTAATATTACAAAACAATGTAATATTAAAGTATGAAAAATTTGAGGTTAGAATTTTACATTTATTTCCATTTCTATTTAAAGAGAAAAAAGAAAGGAGGAGAGAATTTCTGTGCTGGTTTTACTTATATTGGATATATAATATTGACTTTATAGTGTAAACTTTATCAATTTCCAAATCTGAATTCTCATACTGCTTTCTTTCTCTTCATAAAATGCATTCTGATGGTGGCTTGGATTCACCATGCATTCACTGGCCACTCTTCTTACAGAAATAGCATTCAATTTAAAATTAGGTAAACTTCTTATGAAAATATAATATATATGACATTGAAATGACATTAGTTCTGAGTCAATTGATTTAAATTTTGGGATCATTAAATTCAGAATGGAATGAAATTGATCTTGACACTAACTTGGAGAGTCAAGAAAATGAACGAGTAAACAAATCCTAAGGGACATATTAAATAATTTAAGAAAACAACTCATTTTCAGCCCTTGGAGCTTGTACATTTTGTAGAAAAAAATAGTGTTTATTGATTTGGAAGTGTTCAGTTGAGAGTAAATGACTGTGTTTTGAATCTAATACCTTTGGATTTAAAATACAAAAGTATTATTTTATTAGTTCAAGTAGATCTTTTCCTGTGTAGCATGATTTAATGCAGAGCAGTGGGCAATTTTTATTCACTTGTACTATTGAAAAGCCATAATATTGAAATATAAAATGGATAGCCTTACTTTAAATCATGTTTACTTTACATGTTACTTTAAAGGTTATTTTTAGACTTTATGTGCTAGTGGTATTGAAACTAACCTTTAATATTTGACCAAATTGCTTGTGAATTTTTGGAAACAATGTCTTTAAAAGTTAAAATTAAAAACTTTAATTTTTAAAGACATTGTTATATGAATTATCTTACTAAATTATAGCTCAAGAACTCTCTCATAGCAGTAATTTCATTAACATGTAGATATACTAACCAATTTGCTAAATGAATTGTCAGTGGTCTTGCTTAAGTACTAGGGCAAAAGCTTTGAAATGACTTAAAGTGATCTGAATTTTGATTGAGAAAAATAATCTTTCTTCTATCAAATGTTTGAACTTTTAGTGATGGGCCACAGCAAAGCTTCACCTTGCATGAAGCAAAACAGGTTGGGGAAAGTTACGAGGAGGGGTCTGTACCAAAAACGACCCCAGGATATTCCGTTTAACAAATATTGACCATTATCTTCCTAGGTGCTAAAACTCCATACTAGTCATTACAGCTAGTCTTTGATTTCACAAAAAATGTTACTGCTTCAAAGGTTTGGCATTAACAGAGATGTCAACATTCATATTGCCAGCCATCTGGTGGGCATACATGGAAGACTGCTAAAGGGTGGTCTGCACATCATTGAGCAATTGTTATATAGACACAAGGCCTGCTTCACTCAGGATAGATTGCATCTCTCACTGAGAAGAGATACCTGAAGTCTACTAAGTCTACTAAATAAGATATATGTGTGTGTGTGTGTGTGTGTGTGTGTGTGTGTGTGTGTGTATGTATATGTCTATATATATTATTATACTTACTAGATTTTGTTTTTGTGATAATATGGTATAAAAACTAAGATTGTTTTGTTTTGTATGACTGTATGACAAATGGAGTCGTTCAATATATTGAATGAATGTCTTACTGTAGGTATCAGAGCTGTCCAGCCATGTAGTAAATGTACCTGATCTTTTGATCACTGACAGTACTTTGCTATTCAATCTGGAATCAGCTGACCTGGCTTTGCCATTGAGAAGTAGCTAATTAAGAACAAAATTGTTAAATTTTAAAATTATATTTCTACTAGAGATAGCTTTGGAGAGTTAATTTTAGGTGCAAATAACAAGATAAATGCTATCCAGTCAAGCATTCATTCAACAAATGTTTTTGAGAATTCACTTAGTGCAAGGCACAGCCGTTGGGTCTGGTATATGTGTGGATATGTTTGCTTTGAAAACCTTCCCAGTGTCTTTGTGTGTTATTGATCATCTGTGTCTTTTACTTAAAATGGCATTATTTGTAACACAAACCTAATAGCATGTATACAAATATACTGTATGCAGCCAAGAACACTAAATTGGTAAAATGCTTTAGAAAATATACATTTGAATTTGAATATCTAATGCCTCAAGCAAATTTATTAGAGTTTCAGATGAATATATATTTTTGTAACTGCCAAATAAATGAGTAGAACAGAGCTTTTGCCTAAAAATATTTTTATAAGTACTCATTTACATAGTATTCATTATTTTAAATGACAAAATATCAAATTGGTTCTATAAATAGTAATTGTGTTGAATATATCCATATTTAACATCATATAAAATCCAAAATTTAATGATAAATTTCATCTGGATGTGTTATTATAAAAGTCATCTTTTTTCCTTTGTAAAATATCCATGTAACATAGCTTCCATTACTCTATGTTTTATGTATGGTTAAAATTATCAAAGTGCATTATGTATTTTATATCATTTATTTTTGTCCTCACAAAAGATTAGAATAGTAACAATGTATGATAAATGTTAATAATAATAAAGTGAAATGTAGTATGACCAGTTCAGCTTCTTTCCATTTAAACTTAATTTCTATTATGTCCTTACCTATTTGGAGGACAAAACTAAACACAGATTTTCACCCTTCAAGAATTCACAGGCTCGATAGAAGAAACTTGACACACATATGAAACAAATTCTACAAATATGAGCTGGAGAGACAGTAACTGCTAAAAAGTAATGAGAAAGAGAAGCTTAGTATGGGCCACAGCGTAGGAAGACTTCACAAGAGATAAGAGACTTACAGTGTCCAATTAACTAGTCAACCTATCAAGGTTTATTTGGTACTTATTATGTATCAGCCACTATCCTAGTTACTAAAGGTATACAAATACACATAATTCCCAAGCTGTAGCGTTATAGACTGACATATTTAACATGATTAATGCAGTACACAAACCAAATGACAACTACCAACACAAAGTAGTGGACATGAATGTAAAATGAGAGATAAGGTAATGAGAAACACGGACTATAGCAATTCAAAGAATGTAGATTCAATCCAACATCTCTTTATGGGACATCTACAAATTATTTATTATGCACTGAACTAAGCTGGATATTTAGTAATTAGGAACACATATATAGCCATTCCCCTTATGAAATTTATAGTCTAAAAGAGAAAAACATTGATTTAAAAAAAAACTGCAAAAATGACAAGAGAAGGCTAGGTCAGGAAAGGTCGTCAGCATTCATGATGAGTAAGATTAAGCAACAGAAGAAGGGAACAGTAACCTTGTTAGCAAGACCAGGATGAATACATGCACTGAGATGGAAAAGCACCAGATATTTTAGTGGGATGGTGAGTGGCTCAGTCCGAACAGAGGATAAAGATTTGTGGATGTGCTTAGAAAGAGACATGGATAGAAAATACAGCTGGATCTGGAATGCCAGGCTAAGAAGTTGGGAGACTGGACATTAAGAGGATTTAAAAATATGAGATAAACAGTTGATAATAATGATAAAGATTATGAAATCCAAGTGGAGAGTTTGAAGAATGTGTATGTTGTTGATTGTGTAAGCTACTTCAAAAAAGTCAAATCAAATAATAATTGGAGGAAACAAAAATCAATAACCGGTTTTACTTTTTGGAGATTGCTCGTATACTCTGAGATTGCAAATTTAATAGAGTAATATGAGTGAGAAAATAGAATCAGCAAGCGTAGCTTATTTATTTCAGAACAGCATTCCAGACATTTATGTTCCAGAGATGTTATTCAGTGAGATACACACATACACATACACACACACACCCCAGGCAAGTATTTTGTGGTAAAAATAAGTTTAAGAAACACAGAAACAAACAGGTTTCTCTATTATAGGACTTCCCCAACCTGCTAATGTACTAATAACCATGGTGTCCTCCAAACCATGACTTTGGAGGACACTGATGGTATTCAATGTTTCCCAAATGCACTAGAAGACAGGACATGTTTTGCGGAAGATTTGTTATAATTTCCTTGGAATACAAATATTCAACAAAGCACAATATGGAAAAACTATTCTAGAAACTGCATAGCATGAAGAAAACAATGGTAAGCACATCGATAGATAATGGGGTCTTTATCTGATGGAGGTGTCATTTAGGCTTAAAGGAAAAAATGACAAATACTTGCATAAATGAACAGTAACAGTGAAATAGAATTAAAGGCAGATTGTGATATTGTAATTTTTATTCTCTCACCGTTCACCTAGGTTCAGGGTATTAGGGGCCAGGAAATGCATATTCCATAAAAAAATGGAAATGTTTCCTCTCCTTTTTAATCACTTCAGTCTTCTAATGTGATGATATATTGGATTAGAAGACACTTTATTATGTCAAAACTTGGCTCCAATTTACCATGATTTCTGGACTAAATTAGTAAGCCTTGATCACCATGACCAGGGTGTCATGAGTTAGACAACTTGAAGGTAAAAGACTGATTTTTCATCACAAAAAGTATTCAAAAGAATACTAAGTGTGGAGTGTTCTAGCCTGACACTGGTTGGGCATTTGAAGATGATCTGAATGCAGTAATATATACGGCTCATTGATGTCTCAAAGCCAGATCTTGAAGATATGTACCCCCAGGTCTGAAAAGGTATTTGTCTAACCTAGGGTCATCCTCAAGATTCCTTCAGATCAGGACATTTTCAGATCTAAATGTGGACTCATTTGCTATTAATCAAAGTGAATATATGGGAGGAAGTTTCAGTACAAGACTGTCTAGATATTCATCAAGTCAGACACTTCTTAGACTCGCTGCCCTTGGCTCACTATGTTGCTCTCATTCAGAAAAGGCCTGTGAACTCTTTGCCAGAAAGTGATAAAATAAATTATTACAGAGCTGTGTGCTCTGAGAAAGAAGGCAGTGATCACCACATGATATAAGAGAGTGCTCTGTTTAGGGCACTTTAATTCAGAACGATGAAGACAAGTGAGGATATAAATAATGGCCAGAGAATGACTAAGGACATGCAGGAATTGATTGCCGGGAAATATTAGGTCTGCTAAAAACTGCTGCTGCTCTAACTGCCCACATGTTGACTCACTTAAAAATGTATACCCCAGAGATTAGACATTAGGATGTTACCTAACCTTCGCAGTGAGGGATCTGGAAGCAGTAAGCATATAGAGGAAAAAATAGGCTGTATGATGATACGAAAAATGGCTGTAATAGTTTGTTTTCATGCTGCTGATAAAGACATACCTGAGACTGGACATTTACAAAAAAAAAAAGAAGTTTAATGAATGGACTCACATTTCCATGTGACTGGGGAGGCCTCACAATCATGGTGGAAGGCAAGGAGGAGCAAGTCACATCTTACATAGATGATGGCAAGCAAAGAGAGAGCTTATGCAGGGAAACTCTTCCTTATAAAACCATCAGATCTCATAAGACTTACTTTTAAGAGAACGGTATGAAAAAGACCTGCCCCGTGATTCAATTACCTCCCACCAGGTCCCTTCCACAACATGTGGGAATTCAAGATGAGATTTGGGTGGGGACACAGCCAAACTACATTAGAGGCTTTTATGCATGATCTTTGAAAAACCTTTTAGAAATAGATATAGGGGCTACAGTGCAGTTTTGTTATATGCAGCAGTAAAGTAGTGGGGAAGTTGGGCTTTTGGTGTAAACATCACCTGAATAGTATACCTTGTGTCCATTAAGTAATTTCTCATTCTTCATCTCCCTCCCACCCTCTCACTTTTCTGAGGCTCCAATGTATATTATTTCTGAAAAACCTATTTGAATTATATAAAACATCAATTGGAAAGTTAGTTAGGATATGCTTTTTCAATTTTTCATTGAATGAAATTCACATACCATAAAAGTAACCATTTTAAAGTATACAATTCAGTGACATTTAATAAAATCACAATGTTGTGTGAACATCATCTTTATCAAGTTCTGAGAAACTTTCATCACCCCCTGTTTTTTTAATTAAACTTTTATTTTGAGATAATTGTAGATTCACATTTTTGTCAACGGTACAAAAGCAATTCAGTGGAAGGATAGTATTTCAATAACTGCTGCTGATGCCACTGGATAGTCATAAAAATGATATTCAAACTAAACATTGCACCTTATACAAAAATTAACTCAAATGGATCATGGACTAGATGTGAAACATACCATTACAAAACTTTTAGAAAAAATATTTAAAATTTTTTCAGAAGCTAGGGCTAGGCAGAGTCCTTAGACTTTACACAAAGATCATGATCCACAAATGGCAAAGTTGATAAATTGGACTTTATTAAAAATTTAAAACTTTTTTCTATTTTAAAGCCTATGTGAAGACAATGAAGACAAGTTACAGACTGGGAGAAAAGAGTTGAAACTATTTGTCCCATAAATTATGAGTGTCTTAGAACATGTAAAGAACTCAGAAAAAAGTTGCAAAAGGTTTCATACTGTCTGCTTCTGTTTATATAACAGCCTCGAATTGCAAAATTATAGAAATGGAGAACAGAGTAGGGAGAAGTAAACAGGAGAGAAGCTGGTATGGCTACATAAGAACAACAGAAGTGATCATTGTGGGGATGGAAATGTTCTGTATCTTGATGGTATTCATGTCAGTACTGTATTCTGGTTGTGAAACTGTCCTAATGTTTTGCAAGACATTACCCTTTGGGGAAACTAGGCAAAGGGTATACATGATCTCTCTGTATTATTTCTTATATCTGCATGTGAATCTATAATAGTGTCAAAAACAATTAAAAATGTAGAATGAGTTTTAAATGCCTTTCAAAGTGGAAGTTTTAAAGGTAGCTTTATTAATAAGGAAAATATCTTCCTGAAAATGAAATCACATTTTTACGTAGAGTAGCAGCTACTAAACATCATGATAGTTTCATTTATTCTTTCTGCTTCTTAGCATTCATTCATTCAGAAAGTAAATTGCACAAACTGACCAACCATTTCATAGGAGGCTTAGTGTTGGACTTTAGCACCCTGCTCCTGAGGTGCTAAACTATGAACTCCTCAGTTGCGCTCCTGAGGAGCCCATAGTTTAGAGGCAGTGGCAAGCCTGTAACCAGATGGCCATACCCCAATTTAAAGTCCACTCCAGGACTTAATAGCTGTGTGACCACAGACAAGTTACTTTTTTGAGCCTCAGATCCTCTGAGCTGTAAAATTATAATAACAATACTGCTTACCTCACAGGGCTGTAGCATCAATTAAATAAGATAACATAGATAAGAATTTAACACTGAGTTTGGCAGCTAGAATAACTTCATAATGTTCACTAGATAATAATATATTGTGTTCTTAGGAAGTTGAACTGAATTAAAGATAGAAGGAAAGACCTGTTCTCCAGAGACATTTTCTTCAGATAGATGGCTTACTTAAGGAATGGAGAGATGGGATCAGAGCTGCAGTTTGAAAGCACGGTGTGCTATAATAAGGAGTTTGTAATTTATTGTTGTGGGCAGATGAACAAAGTTTCAAGCAGGTGAACAAATGAAATGATCAGAATAGTTAACATCCACAGCAGTACAGTTAGAAGGCTGTTGCAATAGTCCAAATAGTGTTTCCCAAAGTGGGAGCCTCAGACCAAATCTATCTCTCAGACCAAGTCCATCAGAATCTCTGAAAAATTGTAATTAGAGATTTTAGTTTTAAGCTTTCTGGGTGATTCTTTTTGCACACTTGGGTTTGGGAATTGCTGGTCTAAAAGAGAAGTAATGGAATTCTTTAAAGGGTATCAGGGAGAAAAAAGGAGGAGGAGTTTTAAGAAATATTTAGGAGGTAAATTAACAAAATTTGTTAATCCATAGATGTGGGGAAGTGAATTATAGGAAAAAATCAGGATGTTGCCAAAGTTTTTAGCTTGGATGATTGGTTCCCATAATAAGGGATGGAAGAGTAAGTTGTAGACTAGGGAGAAAAGAAAATGGATGCACTTTGGGGCATGTTGAATTTGAGCACATCCAGATGGAGGTAGCCAATAGGCCTATGGAAAAATCCTGTCGAACTTTAAGTAAAAAAAATGGGGACTGGAGATCTAGGAAATATACATGAATAATTAAGGCCATCCACAAAGAGAACATGGAGTTCAAAGACTGGAGTGCTGAGGATAATGTTCTGGAACACTAAAATTTAAGCAGAAAAAAAAAAGAAGCTGTAAATGAAATCCAGAGGAAATATTGGAAGTGGTTGGGAGGAGATCCAAGAAGTTGTGTGGTCATGGAAGTCAACAAAGTAGAGTTCAAAGGGGGAATTGTATAATGATGCAGTGATAGTAGACTGAGAAGTAAAAAGGATATTTGGCCCTTGAATTTTTTTTTTTTTTGCATTTTCCCTAATTTTTGGATGCAAAAGTTTTACATTTTGTAAGATTAAAAACTTAAAAAACAAAACAACAAAAAAACAGTTAACAATCCCACCAGAGTGTCTATTGCTCAACACTGGGTAAAATCTCTGTTGGTCCAGTTCTTTCAATATAAATGATACCTAGAAACTGAAGTCTGACTGGCTTTAACAACCAAAACAAAAGGTAAAAAGCATGTAACAAAGCTATAAAATGCTGTAGGTGGTCTCCTGGGCAAGATCAGCTCCTTCTGTTAAAATGAGAAACGTCTTCAGATATTTCTCATCTCTTAACGTTCCTACCTTCTTTTTTGTCCCTTTCTCAGACCAACACAATTAATGATAGCAAATTGATCACCAGCATCACTAAACTTACATTTCATACACCAACTGCAATGAAAGAGAATGACCAAAGAGTTGTAGCAAAATCCCTGCATTGCTTTAATTGGTCTAGCTTAAGTCAGGTGACTTTTTCCCTTAACCAATCACTACAGCCAAGCTGTATCTCATTGACCAGACCTGGATTACAAGATCTCATGATTAATCGTGGGGCTGTCAGAACTTCTAGAAGAAAAAGAGGGTGTTATTACCAGAAGCAGGACTGGATTCTGAGCAGGCATAAACAACAGATGGCCAAGAGAGTAGCACCAAAGTATTTATGTGCCAATCTTAATTACCTCCTTTATCTTGCATTGACATGCTAACCAGCGTATTTCCTCTTCTGTAAATTTTCTGATCTTTAAAAACTCAAACAGGAAAATTGTTATCTTTACACAAGATACTTCGTCCAGAGGCCAGGTTACAGTAGGTTATATATTGAGCTGGAGGAGAGGAAGGCAAGGCAACTATAGATCACTTTTCTTATAAAGTTGCCTGAAAAGGAGAGAACTGGAGCTGCAGTCTGAGGAGAAGGCAGTGTGAAGGATTATTGTTTCTTTTACCTTATAGATAGGGATCATTAAAGATTGATTTCTTGGTTAAGAATGAAAATGCTTAGTTTTTTTTCATGTAGCTATTCTCCCTAAAATGCTTTTCATGATTAAGGTATGTAAATATTTATCTCTTAGATTTCTTTTCCTGCCCAGTTTTATTTGACTTTGGTCCTTGGAGATGTATTAAACAACTGTAGGCTTCCATGTGATGTTAACATTGGTAGAGGCTATTATTTTGTAGGAAAATTGGTTTAAGAATTTCAAGTGCATATTTGACAAATTGACAATCCAAACCTTAGCTTCATGTTTTATATCAGGCATCCTTCAAGAATAGAAAAGCAGGCTGGGCACAGTGGCTCATGATTGTAATCCCAGCACTTTGGGAGGCCAAGGCAGGTGGATCAGCTGAGGTCAGGAGTTCAAGACCAACATGGTGAAACCTTGTCTCTACTAAAAATACAAAAATAAATTAGCTGGGTGTGGTGGTACATGCCTGTAATCCCAGCTACTAGGAAGGCTGAGGCAGAAGAATTGTTTGTATTTAGGAGGCAGATGTTGTAGTGAACCAAGATCGCGGCATTGCACTCCACCTTGGATGACAGAGCAAGACTCTGAGAGGGAGGGAGGGAGGGAAGGAAGGAAGGAAGCAAGGAAGGAAGGGAGGGAGGGGGGGAGAAAGAAAGAAAGAGAAGAGAGAGAGAGAGAAAGAAAAGAAAGAGAAAGAAAGAAAGAGAAAAGCAGATGATTGAAATGATGCAGGTTTTATATTTAAATTACATACTATTGTACATATAATAAAAGTATTCTTAAAAATAAGCAGAGTAAAAGTCTTTGGCACATTGTTTTGAATTCAGAACTAAGGAATGAATGGAGTGTATAATTCGGAACTTATTTCCTGACCATTCCCTTTGGAATAAAATTAAAATTCAGAAGTAGAGGAACTTGATAACTAGATCATTATTAATAGGGCAGTAATTGCTGCATGAATTAAAAAATAAATATCAGTGGCTTTGAACTTCAACTTTAAAGCTGAAGTCCTAAAAGATATGTCTTATGTCATTCTGAGTAAAAAGAGATGATCAAAAGCCATTACTCAGTATTTGCACATCTGACACTATAAATCAGCAAAGACAAGCAAGAGGCATTGCCTACGGCTTTTCTGGAGCTTCTAAGATACATTTCAAGCATGAGTTTAACCCACTGTTACTTTAGTTCTCAAACAGAGGGGAAAAGGGAAAGGACTGTGATTAAGTTTTATTTTACTCAGGACCATTTCATCCAAGTTGGTGACATAAACCAGACAGTTATTAGATGCCCAAGTCCAGGGAAGCAGATTGCCCTAGATCACAAGTGATGCCAACTTCATCTTTAGAGAAGGGGCAGGGTTAAAAGTGATCTGAAATGTCTGTTTAAATGAACATTTATATGGACATGCATCAGTGAGAATAGATTTGGAAAAGTCAATTGTTTGAGAAAACTTAAAAAGAGAATCTTGATTGTAATGCCTGCCAATGCTCATGGGAATGGCATTTCCTGAAATGTCACGGTTGAATCACATTTCTGTTTTCAAAATCATAATTATCATCATGTTAAATATGGAGGCAGTGGAAAATGGGATGCCAGTGAGGAAGGAGGTGGTATTAGCTAGGAGATGTATTTTCTTCATAAAACGCAGGACCAATTCTGTACTTGGCAAAAGAAATGTTTCTGATTCTGGCAGAGTGGTGGTGGAGCCTGGGGGAGTTGTATTAACCATGCCTTTATTTTGTGTATTGGGATGCTTTGACATCTGGCCATTACTGATCTTGGATAAACTTCCAGGGCTACATCATCCACAGAGATAGGAAACAGCTCACCCCTAAGTGTGATTTTCATATGGAAATCAACCAATCCAGAGCCCACACATGGTCTACCTCCTCTGTTGGGCTCTCACACTCCAGGCCACTATCCACATGTCCTACTCACA
The DNA here is from genome assembly GCF_009761245.1 of Sapajus apella. Classification (NCBI taxonomy): domain Eukaryota; kingdom Metazoa; phylum Chordata; class Mammalia; order Primates; family Cebidae; genus Sapajus; species Sapajus apella. The sequence goes on from NW_022436975.1 coordinate 19,069,608, forward strand.
ACAGGGTCACTTACCAGATGACATGGGGCAGTCCCTCTTCTCCAGAGCCCACTGAAATTATTCAAACTGGCTAATCTTTCTCTAAAAATAATTTATTTATTTTTTATTTTAATAGTTTTGGGGGTATACAAAACAATCAAATGAGTTCTTTAGTAGTGGATTCTGAGATTTTAGTGCACCTGACACCTGCCCAATATGCTGTCTTTTATCCATCACCCCCACAGTCATTCCCACCCCACACCCCACCATTCATTATATCACTCGGCATGTTGTTGCATCTTCATAGCTTAGCTCCCACCTATAAGTGAGAACATACAGTATTTGGTTTTCATTCTCAAGTTACTTAGAATAATGGCCTCCAGTCTCATCCATGTTGCTGCAGAAGACATTATTTTGTTCCTTTTTATGGCTGAGTACTATTCCATGGTGTATACATACCACATTTTCTTTATCTACTTATTATTCGGTGGACTCTTAGGTTGACTCCATATTCTTACAATTGCAAATCGTGCTGCTATAAACGTGTGTGCATGTGTCTTTTTCGTATAATGACTTATTTTCCTTTGGGTAGATACCCAGTAGTGGGCTAGCTTAGATATTTTTAGTTCTTTAAGGAATCTCCATAATGTTTTCTATAGTGTTTGTACTAATTTATATTCCCCCCAGCAGTGTAAAAGGTTCCCTTTTCACCACATCCACACCAACATCTATTGTTTTTTTGACTTTTTAATTATGGTCATTCTTGCAAGAGTAAGGTGATATCTTGATATCTCATTGTGGTTTTAATTTGTGTTTCCCTGATGATTAGTGATTTTGAACATTATTTGGTATGTTTATTGGCCATTTATATATCTTCTTTTGAGAAATGATTATTCATGTCCTTTGCCCACCTTTTGATGTAATTATTTTTTGTGCTGATTTGAGCTCATTGTAGATTCTGCCTACTAGTCCGTGGTCAGGTGCGTACTTTGCGAATATTTTCTCCCACCCTGTGGATTGTCTCTTTACTCTGCTGATTATTTCTTTTGCAGTGCAGAAGGTTTTCAATTTAATTAAACCCCATATATTTATTTTTGTTTTTGATGCCTTTGCTTTTCGGGTCTTAGTCAGGATGTCTTTGCCTAAGTCAAAGTCCAGAAGAGTTTCTCCAATGTTATCTTCTAGAATTTCTATGGTTTCTTGTCTTAGATCTAAGTCTTTGATCCATCTTGAGCTGATTGTTGTATAACGTGGGAAAAGGTGATCCAGTTTCATTCCCCTACATGTGGCTTGCCAATTTTCCCAACACCATTTATTGAATAGGGTGTCTTTTCCCCAATTCATGTTTTTGTGTACTTCGTTGACTATAAGTATTTAGCTTTATTTGTGGGTTCTCTATTCTGTTCCAGTGGTCTAAGTGCATATTTTTATACCAGTACCATGCTGTTTTGATTACTATAGACTTGTAGTATAATTTGAAGTCCTGTCATGTGATGCCTCCAGCTTCGTTCTTTTTTCTTAGTATTGCTTTGGGTATGTGGGCTCTTTCTCAGTTCCATATAAATTTTAGGATCGTTTTTTCTAGTTCTGTGAAAAATGATGATGGTATTTTTATGGAAATTGCATTGATTCTATAGATTTCTTTGGGCAGTATGGTCATTTTCACAATATTGATTATTCCCATCCATAAGCACGGGCTGTGTTTCTATTTGTGTGACTTATGATCTCTTTCAGTAGTGTTTTGTAGTTTTCCTTGTAGAGATCTTTTGCCTTCATGGTTAAGTATGTTACTAGGTATTTTATTTTGTTTTCAGCTGTTGTAAAAGGGATTGAGTTCTTGATTTGATTCACAGAGTGGTCTTTGTTGGTGTACAACAGTGCTACTGATTTGTGTACATTGATTTTGTAACCTGAGACTTTACTAAATTTGTTCATTAAATCTTGGAGGGTTTTGGATGAGTCTTTAGGGTTTTCTAGCTATACAGTCATATCATAGGTGAACAGCAATAGTTTGACTTCCTCTTTTCCAATACAGATGCTCTTTATTTATTTCTTGACTGATTACTCTGGACAAACTGGCTAATCTTAAAGCCTGCTTACCCTGCCTCATCATTTCCCTTCAATGGAAACCACAATCAAACTTCCTGTCCACATTTCCCTCATCTATCTCGGCCTCCTGTCTGACCCTGACTGGGTGCTTCTCTGTGGGGCCCTTCATGATTTGGCATGCCCGTTTCTCTTGGGATCTGCGAGTAAGTAACAAACATCTTTTCAATGGCAGTTGTTTCCGATCTTTTGCCCCACCATATCTTAAAAATAATGAAACCTATTTTAAAACACAGATAGGTGGGCAAAAAGGGGCGGGAGTAAATTTCTTCTAAGAATACCTGAGAATATGACAATAAAGTTACATTGGATGGTCAGATGACCTCTGAAGCTATTTTTTGACCATCCTAGGTAAAGACTCTCATTTTCAACTGCTTCCATAGGGGTCACCTGGGCTCACTAACATCATCTCTTTTACTTTAGAGTCCGTAACTCATTGTGCTTGCATAAACCCAACTCTCATATAATAATAACAATAACAATAATAAAATTGATTTATTCAAATGGTATGTATTAGCATATTAGCACCTACTATGTGCCAGCACTGTTCTCCGCTCTGGGGCCACTGTGATAAATTAATACAGGAATTATTGCTCTCATAAGGGAGATAGCAAATGCAATAATAAATTTTATGGTATATAAAATAACTTTGTAGAAGATTAGTGCTTTAAACAATATAAAGCAGAGTAAAGAGATAGTGTCCGAGAGAATCGCTGATGGCTAGAACAGCAAGAACAACAACATTATTACCTATGGTGATAATAGAACAGTTACATTGTGAGGAGCAGTTTTTACAAGCCATGTTTAAATGTCTTACATGGATGATCCTGTTCCTTAAAGCAAACATATGGTGTATTTACGATTGCTATCTTCATTTTATAATGGAGCAACTGAGGTTTGCAGAGGCTTAACAACTGTGTTTTTTTTTTAATTTGACTTTTAGTTGTGGCAAAATATACATAACATAAAATTTACCGCCTTAACCATTTTTAAGTGTACCGTTCAGTGGTGTTAAGTACATTCACACTATTGTGTAACCAATCTTCAGAACTCTTTTCACCTCAAAAAACTAAAACTATATACCCATTAAACAATTCCCTATTCCTCCCACCTCTCAGCCCCTATCATTCCAAGTACATCATATAAATGGAATCATACAGTACTTATCTTTTTGTGGTTGTCTTATTTCACTTAGTGCAGCGTCCTCAAGGTTCATCCATGTTGAACATGGGTCAGATTGTCTTTCCTATTTAAGGCTGAATAATAGTCCACTGTATGCATAACACCACATTTTGTGTGTCCATTCATCTGTTGGTGCACTTTTGGGTTGCTTCCACATTTTGGCCATTACAAATAATGCTGTTATGAACATGGGTGTTATAACTGGTCTCCTTGCCTGTTGTCAAATGCACCAAACCCATTAACGTCTTACTTGTCCCAGGGTATTATTACTTTTCCCTCTTCCAGTTAGGTGCTTCCTATTCTTGTGGTTTAGTCTGATGCTTTGCTCAAGTCTGTTCAAACATTATCTCCTAGGAGAAGCCCCTCCTTTTCAACTCCATTCCAACCCATGGGTCTCTGTGCCCTGTACCTTGTGATATTGTTCTTCAGCTCACTTGTCAGTACCTGAAATCATATTCTATGCAGTATTTATTTATTGCCTGTCCCCTCATTCCTTTAAATGTTCCCTTTAAGAAGACAGACTTGGCCTACTTCTATAATGCTCTATTGTCAATGCCTAGGACAGTACCTGGCAATAAGTAGGTGCGAATACTTATGAATGAATGAATAAATGAATGAAGTCGTAAAATCTTTATTTGACTCCAGGCCTCCTGCTTTCAAAGCCGCAGCAACAATGCCACCCTGCCTTATATTTGGAGGAAAACTTGTGGTGGGGATGGGTGGTATCAGTGATGAAGTTCCAGAAGTAGTAACCAAATTCTGAAGGTAAGTGAAACAAGATCCAGGCATAAGAAATCATAACTGAAACAGTAGCCTCCAAAAAATATGTCCTTACACTAACACCTGGAAGCTATGAATATAACCTTGGAAAAGGATCTTTGAAGATGTAATTAAGTTCGAGATTTTGAGATGAGACTGTCCTAGATTATCTGGATGAACCCTAAATCCAATGGCATATGCCCTTGTAAGTGAAAGGCAAAAGGAGATTTCAGACATAGAGGAGGCCATGTGATGACAGACAACATGAATGAACCTGAAAGACTTCATCCTATGTGAAATACATCAGTCACAGAGAAATACTGCATTATCTCACTTGTATGTGGAATCTAAAGAAGTTAAATTCAGAAACAGAGAGTAGAAGGGTGGTTGTCAGGGGCTGTGGGAAGGGGATGGGGAAAATGGGCTTTTGGTCAAAAGGTACAAACTTTCAGTGATAAGTAAGTTCTGAACATTTAATGTGCAACATGGTAACTGTAGATAATAACAGTGTATTGTGTACATGAAATGTGCCAAGTGAATAAATTTTAAGTGTTCTTACTATTTAAAAAAACCACAGATAACTATATGAGGTCACAAATATGTTAATTCACTTGATTGGTGGTAATCACTTCACAATGTATATATGTATTAAAACATCATGCTTTCTACCTTAGGTGACAAAACATCAACTTTTGTCACCTACACTTCAATACAGCTGGAAAGGAAAAAAAAACAGACAAAGAAGCAGAGATTGGAGTTTTGCAGTTGCTAGTCAAGGAAAGCCTGCAGCTACCATAGACTGAAAGAGACAAAGAAGGATTCTCCCCTAGAGAGTCTGGAGAAGCTAGTCCATGCTAGCACCTTGATTTGGACTTCTGTTCTCCAGAACTGTAAGAGAATACATTTCTGTGGTTTTAGGCCACCAAGTTTGTGATAATTGGTTACAGAGGTCATCGGAAACTTACAATTTTAGACTTAGTGAACTGGAGCTGGGACCCAGATTAGCAACTCGAAGACTAGTCTTGTCTTGGGGCAATGCATGCTCTTGTGGTCCCCTGCTTATCTGCAACCAGACTGGCTCTAGCACAGGGCTGAGGCAACATCGTCACTTCATGCTGCTGGGAGGTGTAGTGTGTATAGAGCTAGCGAGGGCCGACAGCACAATGCAGTGGGCTTAGCAAGCTCTCTGAGCTGCTGGGTTCTGCAATCTGTATGGTTCTGCATGGTTTAGCCTCCAAATGGCAGAGGATCACAAAGTGCTAAAGATGTATAGCAAGTAATAAAATATTATGGAGATTGGAAACAGCCCTAAGAAGTGAATTCTTGCCCAAATGATAGAAAATTTTCCATTTCTAAGTCTTTACCAAGTATTATCAATGCTTAGCTAAGGAAACACATGACCCTCCTTCCCTCCTTCTCTCTTGCTCCCCCCTTCTTTCCTTCCTTCCTTCCTTCTGTCCTTTCTTTTGTTCTTTCATTCTTTCTCTTTTTCTTTTTTCTTTCTTTCTCCCCCATCTCTCTTTCTTCTTCCTTTCTTTCTCTCTCTCCCTCCCTCTCTCTTTCTTTTTTCCTAGAGAATCTGAAGAGCCCAGAGAAAAAGTTGATTGTGATACATTTAAATAATGTTCTTCTGCAAAACAAGAAGATGAATTTAATAACCTACTGAAGGCTCTGACATCAACATATTTCTAAAATTTGCTCAGTGTCCATTTATCCTAAACCACTGTATCATATAAAATTTTCAGGGTTTTCAGAATTATGATCACATCAAATAAAACTATATGTTCTGCATAGCCTTACTTGGTATTTTATATAATAGTTTTTATTTCCAGAACTTTTACTATTAGAACTAAATTTTGATTTACTTTTATGCTTACACTGGATTAACAATAGTGTTGGTATGGTAAAGCAATATTAACGGCTAGTTACTCTTATTACCAATACTAAACTAAAAACTTGTGAAATTCTTCCAACAATTCTTTTTCAGCAGGGTAACAAGCTCGTGTTGTGGCTGCTCTAGTTGTTCAAACATATAGCAAAACCCCTGCTCATCAGTCTGATTCCCACATATTCTCTATTTGTTGTTTTTCTAGAAAACGAATGCACTTTGCATCTTCGTGTACCCAGTGGGGATTAATGAAATCAATAAACATGCATATCTATAACACAAATATCTGGCGGAAATGACAGCTAGCCAGATACTTTGGCCAAGTCACCCTCTCTTTCACCTATGGTTGTATAAATTAAATAAAATATTATAAAGTACTTAACAGGATTCCTTGCACACAGTAGCATTGAATACATGCTAATTTTCTCTGATAGATCTCCTTTCCCCTTTTCCATGATAATTTCGTTTCTGTCAACTTGTGGGAAAATAACCCTTGTCCTTGTATTATTTTATCCTTGTGTTAGCCTGCTTGTGTATCCAAAGTGTTTTTACAAAATTTGGTTTTTACATTTTCTTAGCTCAAACTTTTCTCTACTATCAGCCAGTTGCCAACTTCATAATTATTAGAAATTTCCAGATTATCAACAATTCTCATCTTAGAATACGGGTTACACAGCGTTAGCAGTCTTTCTTCTATTTTTTTCCACCCAGTCTTTCAGCAAACTAGGTAGCACAAAAGCAGATTTCACCAGTCACCAAATATTTATGCCTATTCATGCTGTTCTTGATTCAAAGGTCTGTCTGTCTCTAAAATCCAGCAGATGGAGTAATCACTGCTGACAGATGTAAGAACTCTTGAGCTGGCCGTGAACTTGGCTGGGCCTTGAAAGATGAATATGATTCTGCTAAATACATTTAATAAGGAAGAACGGACAGGGTGTATGCTAAGACGCCCAGAAATTATATAAAAAACAAAAAATAACTAGGCTTTGCTAGAGCAATGTGACATTGACTATTGTTATTATGCTCTCTTTTGTGGAAGGCTCCAAATCAGTCTTTACTAATAATGGGCATAGGGACTACAGCACAAGTTAATAGGTTCAACTAACAGAGCAGGCAGTAGGATGGCAGTGGGAATGAGCAGAGCACTGTGGAGGTCATGGACAAAATATACTGCAGCACAAGCGCCTCTTCAACCTTTGTTAAATGCTTCAACCATAAAAGCTGAAAGCTGTAGTTCAGTTTAGAAAATAATTTCAATTCTAGATTCTAGTTGAAGGGCCCATAAAAGCTTCTCTTTGAAGATTAATATCACCATGATGTATTTGGCTTTAAAGTGCTTTTTTTTTTAAAAAAAAAAATCTAAAATCTGGCTGAATATATTCAACTTTCATGAAGGTGAAAAAATGCTCTTCAAATGTTATACTCATTAATACAGATGCATTTTATTGTGAACACTTCTGATAAATGAGATGCTGAGAAGTGAATATCTCAATTTAGCAAATTATATTGAGGGAGCATAAGTAATTCTTTCCTGAAAGTTGGAAGGCATTTTTTAAATTGTGAGAATCCCTACTGTGATCACTTACACTTATTAGATACCCATGCATCCATCAGATGAATTAGAACTCTTGGCTAATGTGGTGAGGTGGACGGTCTCCCTTAGGAATGTGGCATTGTGCAGTGGAAAGAACACAGGCGATGATTTCTAAGCTCAGGTCCTCAACTGAGTAGAATCAGCTTGGAGAGGGTCCTACATGCTGTAAGACTCTGTTTTTTCATATGCTGAATTAGAGTTGGACCACATGAAATGTCAGGTTTCTTCCAGTTCAAGAAATACATACAAGGAAGTGACTAAATGTTCAGACATTGCAAACAGAAGAAAACGTTAGGAACTCCCTCCTGAAGAGAGTAGAATTGGAAATGGACATTGGCGTATACATCCTTGAAACGAGTATGTTGGGTTTGTGTTCCAGGAGAGCAGTTCAATCCACTGTAAGTCTGCAACTATGAAGGCTGGGAAACATGGAGCCTTTAGGGGAACAGCAAGTAACCTAGTTTGGCTAGAACAGGAAGAATACGTGGAGAATGGGTGTGGACATGCAAGTTGGGACCACACCATTAATTTATTTAGCAAATATTTTTGAAGCACTTGTTAGGTGCCAACACTTTCCTAAATATAGGATACTATGGTGGGCATGACAGGCAGGTCTCTTAGGGGAGTTTATAGTCTACTGGGGAAGAAAGGCTGTTTAACAGCTATGATGGGAGCATATAGCAAGAACATCTAATCAAGTCTGCAGGTGGACAGCCTTTGAAGAAGTCCTGTTTAAATTGAAACCTAAAGGTTGAATACCTACCAGCAGGCACTGTTTAAAAAGCTATTCCAAGCAATGAAATATCTGCCTTACTTAACCCTTTATATCTAAATATTGTTAACCAAATTTTGCACCCTATGTCCAGTAGTGATATAGTTTGGCTGTGTCCCAACCCAGATCTCTTCCTGAATTGTAGCTCCCATAATCCCCACTTCTCATGGGAGGGACCTGGTAGGAACGAATTGAATCATGGGGGCAGTTTCCCCCATACTGTTCTTATGGTAGTGAATAAATCTCATGAGATCTGATGGTTTTATAAGGAAAAACCCCTTTTACTTGGTTCTCATTTTGTCTCTTGCCGCTGCCATGTAAGAAGTGGCTTTTGCCTTCTGCTGTGGTTGTGAGGCCTTCTGAACCACGTGAAACTGTGAGTCCATTAAACCTCTTATTCTTTATAAATTATCTGGTCTCAGATATGTCTATCAGCAGCTTGAAAATGGACTAACACAAGTGGCCAGAAAAATGAATCACTGGCCCTTCAAGGAATTGAAATTGGCATGCAAAAGAAGTGTATTTACCATCCCTGGTCCAGAAGATACCATGCCAGATACAGCATGTTATTTCTTTATTTTTAAATACAAAAAAAAAAAAAAAAGTAATTATGTTTTTAGAAAGGCTCACAAACAATACTTGTTAAAGTCAACAAATAGAATGTCAACAACCAATTGTTTAAGCTTAGCCAATTTTTAATAAAATGAGTTCGTTTTTTAAACTAATATATGGAACTTATGTGGTGAAGCAGCTTCTGATTATGTTTTCAGTGAGCCTAAAGGTAGAAGGCTATCCATTTTACATTGTGAATTTCTTTAGCACGATTTACCAGTTGGGGTATCTATGAGAAAAGTCTGATGGTTGGTTTCATCTAAGGTTAAAAGTTTTACATGAAAAATCAAATTGATGGCAATTGCAAGAAGGGATCTAAGCTAAATAGAAAAGGATGGAAGGCAGAGAGTTGCTGATATAATGGGAGAAATGGGAAATATCCAGGAGTGGAAAGTCTCCATGAGAGAAGATTGAGTTGGAGAGGAATCAGAAACAAGCACAGAGAAAGTGGCCAAGAAGCGGAATGCTAAGCTTTAAAGTGTCAGGAAGGGGACATTTCTTGGGAATGGCAAGGTTTAGGGTGAAGCCATGGGAGTGAGTGGCTGAAAACAATGGAAAACAGCAAATCGCTTTGAGGATGTGATGTTGTTGAATCCTCACATGGATAGTTAGTTCATCCAACATGATAATGGGAGTAGGGGTGGGGTCAAAGCTTTAAGCCATATGTGAGAATTTTCAAAGGATACTGGAAGTTTTCTTCCGACTGGAAACCAAAAAGGACATAAGCAAATCCCAGCAACAGGGAGGCTGCCAGAATCAGATATGATAATCAGTCTAAAATCCCCTGGAGAAGGAAGAAGAAGATTGTATAAAAATGATAATGAAGAATGTTAGAATATAGGCACCTGCTTCCAGGATGACGATGTGTAGAGGTGAAGAGGCGAGGTGAGGTAGAGTCCTAAGGAAGAGCTGGGATCTACTTAAGGAAAGATCTTCCGAATATGGAGTGAAGGGCTTGAAGGGGTGAGGTAGGGAACAATGGAAATAAATGACTAGAGACTCAAAAGCACAATGATGGGTTTGGGAGCCCAGAGACTAGAATGGCAATGAGGAAAGAGAAGAAAAGCTGTAAAGTTTGAGCTAATGACAGTGGTGAAGGATGGCAGAGATAGAAATCTTAGTGTTAATTAGCTGATTTTAAAACTCTTGCTAGAACTTGGAGGTAAACATGTTTTCCCAATAGATGCAGACAGGAACACTGAGTTATGTCTGAAGCCAGACAATGATCTCTGCCCTGTGGCTGACTTCCTGTCTTAAAAGATGAGCTGCCTCATGTGGTAAGGTGGACACGGCTGGGCAGGAGTCATGGTGACTCACTCAGAGGTCTACGAAGACACAAACAAGTCTGTGGACAAAGAAGTGGCACTTTATTTCAGAACTACAAAGTGGGGTCAGTTTGGCATTCACTAGATCAGCTGGAGTCAATGTGTTTATCTGGGCTCGGATTCAGGATCAGCCTCCGTTCTCAGCATGCAGCTAGAGTGGAAGCCAAATGCACCAGGGAGAGCTGGAGGAGTGTGGAAAGAGAAGATAAATCATCCTATAATTCATTGCACACACAGGTCACTAGAATTCTGTGTGGCCATGGAAAGCCGTAATACCGGGACCAGACCCCCTGTTGCTTTTGATGAGAATGCCTAAAACATTTCCAAGTCTAGCTCCCTTTGATTGCATGACTGGTTGTGATTAGGCAGAAGGACAAAGAGTGGCATGAACTGATACAGTTGTGACTACATTCACACTGAGAACTGAAGATTAGTTATTAAACAGTATATGAATGTCAGCAACAAATTATTATAACTACTCAAGTGAAGCAAATCCCCTCACCGCCAGCCAAATGCAAAACGTAGGGTGAACACGTTCTACTTGTTTCTTCTGTCTCCTTAGAACAGCAATCTGAAGCGGCTGGTGGTGTCGCTAAAGGGGAAAATCATGTCCTGAACAGATGAAGACAGGCATTTTCTTTCCTTTCTTTTCCTTCCTTCCTTCCTTCCTTTTTTTTTTTTTGAAAGAGCCTCACTCTGTCATCCAGGTTGGAGTGCAGTGGTGCAATATCTGCTCACTGCAACCCGTGCCTCCAGGGTTCAAGGGATTCTCAGGCCTCAGCCTCCCAAGTAGCTGGAATTACAGGCATGTACCACCATGCCTGGCTAACTTTTTGTATTTTTAGTAGAGATGGGGTTTCACCATGTTGGCCAGGCTGGTCTTGAACTCTTGGCCTCAAGCGATCTGTCTGCCTCAGCCTCTCAAAGTGCTGCAATGACAGGTATGTGCCACGGCATCCAGCCGAGGCACGTATTTTCATCATATGAATCAGCAGGCCAACAAGACATGACATGTATCTTTGAAGCATCCTTAGTGTTCAGATTTTCCTCTCAGCATGGAATCTTTCAGTGTACAGTAGACCAAACAAATGTCTCACTGAATTCAACAAAAGATAAGAAAAGGAAACCTGGAAAAACTTTAGGTCCCAATTGACCTTTTAAACTTAGAAAAGATGACGGTGGCTACATAAAGGCCAAATAATAACAATGCAAATAGCAACCAAATGTTACCCTCTAGAGGACAATGGCATCATGACATTAATAATATACATAACAGACTGGGAACACAGGGCAGGCTTTCTTTGTAGGGAGTGATTTTTCCTTGGCTTTCATACTGCAAGAAGATGAGTACATAATTCTGTTTCTCAATGGTAGCCGTTTCTCCCAAATTATTTAGTTATTTAGTGTGGTAATCTATTCAGGTATTATTCAAATGCTATATAAAATAAGTAAAGGTAAATGAGAAAATGTGATAGTAAAGCTCCAAAATTTGATATCAGAATAAAGTTATTATCCCCATTTTGGGGTATATTTATAGCTTTTTTATTTCAAATAAAATTACAGCTGCATGAAGCTTATTTTTTCAAAACATAATGAAATTTATTTAGTACTGTATATTTTTCCTTTTAAAATTAATGCCTGAAAGAGAAAGTGTTCAAAGAAAACCACTTAAGGGAGATGTCATACTTTCCAGGGCCTCTCATCTTGCAAGATAGATGGCACACATCTCCCCTCTGCCACCTTTACCATGGGTTCTCACTAGAATAAAGGAGAGGATTTTAGTAAAATGAAATGAGAATCTGGGTGAAGAAACATCCTTGGCCACCAAATACAGTGAATTTCTAACTTCACAATTGTCAATTTTATCCAAAAGAATCATGATTATCAAAATTATGACCTGTTTCAAAACATTTCCATGGAAATGTTTTAAATAATATGTGTGTGTATATATACATATATATACACAGACACATATACATATATATGTTGTTAAATATACTTTATATGTATATAGTTAAATATACTTTATCTAATATGGATTTTTTTCCTTATATTTAATTTAATAGACTTCTTTTTTTTTTTTTTTTTTTGAGACAGAGTTTCGCTCTTGTTACCCAGGCTGGAGTGCAATGGCGCGATCTCGGCTCACCGCAACCTCCGCCTCCTGGGCTCAGGCAATTCTCCTGCCTCAGCCTCCTGAGTAGCTGGGATTACAGGCACGCGCCACCATGCCCAGCTAATTTTTTGTAGTTTTAGTAGAGACGGGGTTTCACCATGTTGACCAGGATGGTCT